>NC_050518.1:33030828-33061849 GCF_002922805.2 Oryzias melastigma
CACACACACACACTCTCTTGTTTGAGCAGTCTCTCTTGCATTTACATTCTCCGGTAACCTGGAGACACCTGCACCTTTGCTGCAGCTTCCTACCCTCCCATGCTGCTGGACACACCCCCCCCACCTCCCCTCCCTCACACCGGTTCCTCCTTCTATCTTTGATGCTTTGGTTTCCAGCTCGACAGCAGTGAGGTTTGACCTTTCTCTGTTCAGTAAACATCAAGACTTTTCATTTCTGTGAAGTCGACTCCCAAAAACTGTTAGAAGCTGACAAAGTCTTCACAAAGTAACCTGCCACTTTCCCCGTGCATCATTGGCGGCACCATCATCGTCTCGCACACACATGCTAGCGCCGCACCCCCACACCCTCCCACCCACCAACTCCTTGGTGACGCCTCATCCGTCCACCAATAGAAAGATCTGTTGTGAGACAAAAGTGAGGTGAACACACAAGCGACAACAACACCGCCAACCTGAGCTCTGCACCGTATCTGGTGTGAAGGTAACCATAGCAGCCATTAAGAGAAGCTGCAATCACAGCCATAAATAAACCTTCCTAATGGGCGGAGGATCACTTTGTAGGTTTGCTCCTCAGTCAATACAGATACCAAATTAATCCAGGGGGGTGCTGATGACGATGAGGGAAGCAGAAACACTACAACACCCATTCATGTCACTCCATCATGGATCTGAGCAGAGGACGGCAGCAGAGTTTGTTGAGAAGACCAAACTTGAACAGGCGAGGCAGAATGGTGCAGCCGAGCGGCGCCGAGCCGAGAAGGGCGAGTTTTTGATTGAAATACAAGTCAAAATTATGAAAGTGTAATTCAGCCTTTACAGCGACTGAATGAATGTGCTCTTATGCAAACAAAACAGGAGTGCTTGAATAGACAGCCTTGATGCTGATAAAGCTGACGTTGGTGCATAGTGACAGGCTGCTCATGGAAAAATCAGTCACCTGAAACCCACTGGCAACACGCCGCCTTCAAAACAAGCTGAAAAGGACAGAAACCCCTGAAACGGAAGACTTCGGATGAATGAATGTTCCAGGGTCCGTGGCCCCGACTGTTGAACATGAAACTACTGCTGGGGGGTCAAAAACTTTCACCTAAAATGCATGGCAAACAGCAGTTCTGACAGACCTCGACAGGTCCAACATAAAGAGAAGTCCTTGACTTACTAAAGATGTTCATCTGTGGATTACAACAGGAACCAACAAGCAGGACTCACGCGATCTACAGATGACCACGCAGCCAATCTCCTGCTTTTTAAACCCAGTTAACCAAAACCAAATGCTTCATTGAGTCATTTCTAAAAAGTTGTGATAAAGATTTTTAGGGAAAGAGGCAATATTCCTAATATTTACAGAGGCTTCCGGCTACAGAAGAAATGCAGGAAGACCAGAGGGATCTCCTTAAAGCCACAGAGCAGGATTTCAGTTTCATCTAATTCCAAAGCTGAATGGTTGCATGTTTCTCCCATGTCTGAAGCGCTGTCTGTCTGCCATGGGAGACCCTACCAGGGGCAAAAGCCCCAGACGGATTAGCTCCTGGGGTCACTCGAGCTCTCAGACCCCTCCAGCACGTTAAAGTGGCGGTTCATGGACGTGTAAAGCAGACCGTACCAAACAAAGGTGAGACTCTTTATTATCCTCCAAGATACATAAAGAGCGACGGCGTATAGGAGTGGTCCGTAAACAGTGACACAGGTTTAGCAGATCCAGTAAAATGCCCGTAAAATACTGAATTTTGGTCTGATTCTAAAAAGGAAAAATCTCTGATCATCACAAAAGAAAATGATGGTATAGGTCGTTTAAGTTTTGTTCCTAACCTTAGGAACAACTAAAAAAGCCAATCCCAGGATAAATGTATCCAGAAATGTACAGAAACTCTGTGTGCAGCTCTCCCTTCTTCTGTAAACTGTAACTCTAAAACAAGAACCGAGATGACGACGGTGTCGAGCTGCAATGACAAACATCTGCCTGAAAGCAGACGGTGTTTTCTGCCGGTTTGTCCTCGTCGCGTTCGCTGTTGTTGCTCTTGCAGCTCTCTTGTCTCACAACAGATGTGATGGTGGTTTAACTACACAATATTTTTGAGTCCATGGCTGATACCAGCTTCACATGGGATGTAACATGGAAAAATCCTCCAAACAAACCAAAAAATGTAACTTTTTAATTCTTTCTTCCTGTCGACCTCTGTTGGTGACATGAATCTGTCACTCGATGAATCTTGTCCGTTTGTGTCGTATCCACAGAGGAAGTCTGAGTCATGGGACAGTAATTGGGGTCAAACTCCGCTGGCCTGAGAGAAAATTAAAAACTTTCAGAGCACAAAAGAAAAAAGCTTCCTTGAGGATGAATAACTGAGTTCCTGTAATTTTTTACCTTGATGAAAATAATGATGAATTTCTTCAAACACACGAGCTCCACGGATCCGGTAACAGACATTCACTCTTCAGATTCACTGGCGCTCAAGGACGTTGTTCAGCAGGAGCAGTTTCCCCTTCAAATGCAAATGTCCTGAGAAGACACAAACACGAGGACACTTTCAGAGGCTATGAGGAGGGAAGCTCATCTTCACTGTTTTAGGAAATGTTTTCTGCTGGGGAAGCATCAGAGACGATGATGGAGATGAGTCTGGAATGAGTCAGAAACCTCTGGAGAAGATGGAGCAAAGACAAACATCGACCAAAATGCACATTTCTGACAGTCTGAGCAAATAACAGCAGCTCCACTTTATGGGCGCCTTCCTTTTGTTGCAGGTTCTCACAGAAACACCCATTAATGGCAAATGTCCAAGAACCGTTGAAGCGATAATTGTGGTGGTTGAACGGACGGAGTCCGGTCAGTCATCCACATGCAGTCGGTTTGTCGTTGAGTTGGAGGTTTTTTTGCAGCCACACCTTCAGCATGTTCGCCCCTCGGACAAAACAATGAGTGCATTAGAGTGTGTTTTGGCAAAAAAATGTTCTTTGGTGAAAGAAATGTACTGGTAAAATCGTCAGAGAGCTTCTCTGACATAATCCCTGTTACTATAGCAACACATAGTCAAACACTGTTGGCGTGAGCTGTTTGCCCGGAGTCTCCGGTGAGCCAAGACCGGACGCAGAGATGTCAGGGAGAATGGTTTGAAACCTGACAGGAGACAAACTTGAAGACTTGATGGAAAGTTTGTCTTTCTGAGTTAAACAAAACCTCCCAATGAAACTACAAACCTTACTGGTATGAAAGGGCTCCAGCCAGACGTTACCGAATAGAATCAAAATGATCCTCTTGTTTATAATTACTAATGATCATATTCTACATTTAATTCATTCTCTTCACTCTGTACTGTTACCGTACCTCAATGTGCTGAAACAGAGAAGATTCTCACTGTTTTTCTGGCTACTTTTAAATTAGACTCAACGATATAATTTTCTCTGTCACAAAAACAGACCATGGGTGGAGATCCTGAAGTAGCCGGTTTACACACCTGTTTTCCTCCATGGTGACTCTCATCTACTGTCAGTAATAAATAACTTTAACTGTCTCTCATTTCAAAACTAGGTGTCTGAGAGGGACAAACAAACTCAGTTGAATCTACAGATCCAGTTCTTATCCGTTCATTCTCAGACCCACTAAATCCCTGTTGGGGTCGCAGGGTTGCCGGAGCCTGTCCTTTCTGCTGTTGGGGGGGGGGGTACTCTCTGGACAGGCTGCTGGTCTATCACAGGGTACACGACCAAACCATAACACTCCCACCTAAAAGCACTAGAGTCACCGATTAACCCCTGAAGCCGGATTTTGGAGTGTGGAAGGAAACTGGATAACCTGAACATGCAGCCTCCTCAGAGGGGATTTGAACCAGGGGCTAACCACTGCACCACCACACCGTCCTGGATGAGCAGAAGAAGATGAATGGAAGGATCATGTACACAGTAATCTACTGTTATCATTGCTGGAAGGACTTTGTGAAGCGAGCAGGAAAAGGAGAATTAAATAAGATTTGATTCTCCGTGTGATTCGTGTTGATTGTGTTTGTTCTGCAGCAGGAGGATCCATGTTTAAACTACCACCTCCATCAGGACTCCTGAAGGACTAGTTTGAGCAGGTAAAGCCATATTTGTTGTGATAGAAAAGACTAAGCGTCACCTTCCTCCTTTTTTAATTCTTTTTTTATGTTTATAATAAAGGGAGAGACCGAGGCCGATCTCGGGCTGGAGCAGCAGGTCTGTTTGCTCTGTTTTCAGAGGGTAAACCTCACAGATCAAGTAATGCTCTGATTTTAGAAATGCCCCGCCCCAGTCACAACGTTCCTTACGGATGGACACAGACATCGAATGGCCAAACCTGTACGGGACAGGCAGGTAGACCTAAAGAACTTGTAGGGTTGAAGACGACCCAGTGAGCCCGCATTCCGGAATGTTCTTCACATTTAGTTTTACAGTCATGCTGCTGGTGACACGTTACACAGGTCCAGGTTTCACCTGAGGGAGTGGTGAGATCTGGACTCCAGACACTTTCTTCAGACACCTTCAAAACACATGAATCCTGCTGGACAACATCTTTCCTCTGTGGGTTTTTTCATTCACAATTTGGATGTTTTTGGTTCTTTTCCAGGGAAAATGACTCGTTTTCTCTTCAGTGAGAGAGTTAATGCATCAGTCAAAACCCTGAGTGGGACTTGTGATTGAGACTTCACTGTCACTCTTACCAAACTGAAGTTTTTAGTGATCACAAATGCTTCTAAGTGTGTTCAGGTCTGTCGTCGTCTTCATTGTACAATCAGATTATTTCTGGGTTTGGACCTTCAGCCTTCACAACAATTCAGCATTTTATCACTTCTCAAACGCTGCTCTTTGTACACTGTCTTACAAACACACAAACATGTACACACATGGATGTAAATACTAGCATATCATTTTAAAGAGATTAAAAAATGAATAGAAATTCTTGAATAAACATGATGGTTTTCAGAGAGACAATAGGAAAATACTTTCCATCAAACTCATTTCAAAGGTGACGGATGACTTTATACTCCATCCATCCATTTTCCTGACCGCTTTTTCCCTTTCGGGGTCACGGGGGTGCCGGAGCCTATCCCGGCTACTGATGGGCGAAGGCGGGGTACACCCTGGACAGGTCTCCAGTCTGTCACAGGGCCGACTTTATACTCATTCGATATAAAATTAGATGACTTCCTTTCAGTCATTCTCTTGCCAACTGAAGTTTTTAATGATTTTTAATGTATATAAAGACATCTGTCAGCTGTCAAATGTATTTGATGGATGGTGTAAGGTCAAAGGTCACCTGTCAAAATGAGTTTGATGGAAAGTATTTTCCCATTCTCTCTATGTTCACTTTTGCCGGATCATATTGTGATCAACTTTTTTATTTTGTGTTTCCGCTGCTGTGTGTGAAGAGAGCTGCTCTGCTGGGGCTAAAAGATCAACCTTAGAGGAACGAGAGATGAATCCGTCATGAGTTTCTATTTTCTCATGCACTACCTTAGGCCTTTCAGACCAGCACCAAACAAAACCAGAAATAGAAGTAGCATTTGCATGTCTGACTGGCTGTATGAAGGCGGGAGTTTAGCATTTCAGATGAAGAGCAGGTCGCTGGTGTTCTTCCTTCAGCCTTCTGAGATCATGTTCTGGCCTCTACAGGTTAACCTTCTCCATCTCATTCAGTCTCCGTGGTTTGGGTCTCCATGATGAAGCACCTTCACAGTTTATGGAGCAGCAGCAGTTATGGTGAAACTCTGAAATAGTCCAGAATGAAAACATCTTCAGTCACTTTACAGTCACACTAATAAAAGGAGCGCCGGGTGAAAAGAATGATCCTGCAGATGCTGTGCGGACGGTTTTACACCTGAAGCCACAGCTTTATGCTTTTGGACCTCGCTGTCAGCCACACTTACTTCATCACCTGCCAGCCACTCGTCCTCACAGGCGGGGCTGCAGCTTCCTGTCTGGGTGAAGATGTTTCTCACCAGGAGCTGCTGGCCTCTTTGGAGTGTGAAGCTTTGACTCAACACCTCAACTCCACCTGCAGAATGTAGAGTGCTGCCAGTTATGAAGTCTACATAAAACAGAGCAAATCAATTTAATTTGATTTATTTATCCCAATATCACAAGAAGATTTGCCTCATTTCATGCTGGTAATTTTACAGAAGCAGAAGGTCAGTTGTGAAATATAAACAAAAGGGAAAATACTAAACAGACTAAATAAAACTGGTAATCCCTGCCTTAGACCCTCCCTGTAAGGACAAACTCCTGAAAAACCTGATTCAGGAAAACAGAAGAAACCTCAGGGATGAAGGAGAGATCCTCTCAGGACGGACAGGACATTTACCAGGACTGTTACAGAGGAATTATCTAACTCTACAACTACGTATTGGAATAGAGTTCAGGCGGATAGGACTGGGGGATGGGTGGGGGCGGGGGATGGGTGTCCATAGCCAAGACGAGCCAGATGCGAGGTCTACGACCAAGAAACAGAAGCACAGGTGAGCCTCCTGGGATCTGAAATCTGTCGTGCTCCCCAGAGGGGGTGAGAAAGAGAAACAACACATGAATCACACTGCACCAAACAGAAGCTCAGAGAACTACGTATGATAAATAATAAAGAATAGAGGAGAAGTAAATGAGAATGGAGAACAGAACAACAGAGCTGATGTGGATAATAACCATGATAGAACATCTAACATTCTATCATTATGAATCTAGACCCTCGAGAGCTACAGAATCCACCCGGACCCGGTTTATCAAACCAACTTCCCTCTGAAAATCAGAAACCCAACTTCCTGCTGTTTCACCCTCGATCTGCGTTCACAGCCGAGCACCTGTAACCCTTGTAAAGGTTTCTGACGTTACTCTCTTTCTCTGCTGAATGTCATTACTGCAGTGATGTTGTTGAATCAGATGAGAGTTGTCTGTTCAGCTGACCGATGTTTGTGTCCATATTTATCAAATGTTTTCTTAATCTCACAAATTCTCTTTAACGTTTCCTCAAATGCTTCTGCTCAGCTGTGGTTATTTACAGCTTCTACTATAAATTTGACATCCTCCATCTTGACTTTTCACCCCCCCCCCATATTCAGCTCACTACATGATCCGTGTTTTTCAGGCAGGTGATTCCTCCAGTTCATCACAAAAACTCAGACAGCTCAAGATGTTTGTATGAAACTTTTGCTTCTGAAGATTGGTGCAGAGTAAACCTGTGCGGATATTCCACTCACCTTTGTTCACACTCGCTCCCACTAGCTTACAGCCCCTTAAGACCCCAAACTATTATTCATGGTGCAACAAAAATGGCGAGCAACATCAAAGCTATCCAGTCATACAGTTTTAATCCTGATAGGAGACCGTGAAAAACAGTACCAAGGGGTGTTAAAACAAAGACGTTCATGGATCTATTGGTCTGACAGTGGATGCATCAGAATGGAGCAGAGCAGGGAGCTTGTGGTCCGGACATTGACATGAATATCAATGGACTGCAACCCCTCCCTTTTCCTGTTCCAAACAGGAAGGACCCGCCGGTTACAAGAAGGCCAAAGTCCCATTGACTTCCATTGACAGACAGTAATCTTCAGTCATTTGATTTGTCAGAATAATCATTCCTGCTTTGATTCTTCCTTCTTAACATGTTCTTTCTAATCCTCATTTTTTAAGGATATTTTTCAGTTATTCAAGTCATAAACTGACCAATCAGACACTTCAGTAAAAGTATGTGGCTCACGCTGGCCCCGCCTTAAACGTTTGATTGACAGATTCCTCTTTCAGTGGGAGGGGTGGCCAAAACAAGCTTCCTCCTGATTGGCTGACAGTACTTCCTCTAAAAACGTCACTCAGACCAACTCGGACTAATCACTGTCGACAAGTTGGAGTCGGTTTCAATATGGCGGTAGACACGCCAGGACGTGAGCTGTTCCAGAGCCGTAAATATTCCTATTTACGGCTCTGGAACAGACCAAGCAGAATTAACAGAAATGACTAAATTAGAATAAGATAAGACAAAAACATCTTTTTATGATAACAGATCATCAATAAACTGAAAAAAAGAAACGTATGATTTTTAACAACGGCCAAAATAATACAAACATTTCAGTCAAAATTGACCAAATGAATGTCCAAAAGTCAATTAAATTAAATCTCTTGGAGTTGTAATGGATGATAAACTCAAACGGAAATCATGTTAATTAGTTTAAAAGTAAAATTAGCAACAAACATTGGAATTTTATACCAAGAAAAGGATTTGTTTGATAGTAACTCCTTGCGTATGTTATATTGCTCTTTTATTCTTCCTTATTTTAATGATTGTACAGAAGTCTGAGGAGAAGCGGATTCGTACCAAGACATCGTCTCTGTTACAGAAAAGAGAACCAAGAAGAATCCAGGAAAAACAGCAAAGAACCAACCGATCATCTGGTATCTCATCTGCTTAAACCCTCAAACTTGGTTGATTTAAAAATGTTGTTGGTCCTGTTAAAAGCTAAAATAAAAATGTTTCCAGACAATATTCAGTTTTATGTAAACCAGCTTCTACAGGAAAGATCCTTTAAAGTCACTGTTGTAAGATCAACTCTGATTCAGACTCACATTTCAATTCAAGGCATTAGACTGTGGAAATGATAAAATAGAAGACTTCACGCATAACTGCTGCTCAATTAAAGAAGTCTTTCTTTTGTCGGACTCTGATTGTTCATACGTTTTTTCTTTTGGAAGTGTTATTTGAGCTGCATGAACAAGCAACAATAAACTAAAGTATGAGCTACAGCTGATTGATCAGACTGTACTGCTGTAGAGTCTCCTTCTCACATGTCCTCCATCATGAGAAAATGCTCCAACAACATCCTCAAAACACCCAAACACCACTGTCATAGGGGTGGGTCTTCAACCTAACATGATGGAGTCCATCCTTCTTGTCAGGTTCTCTCGGGTTTCTGCCCTCGACTCCACCGAGACTCTGCTTCTGGCTCGTTCTCTGCATTGAATTCCTGTTGAATTACGCTCTTGGACCCATTGATTTCCCACAATAGATGTGTTCCTTCTCTCTAACCTCTCCAGGAGAAACAGCCACAAAGTGGAAAGTGTTAACCCTTTAACCCCAGAGCTTTAGTTCCATTGTTGACGTTCTTTATATAAAATCTGTTCATCCAGTGAATGTATTTCCAGCTGGTTCTGAAGTGGAGACAGCACTACTATTAATACACGTTTGTAATATGTTGCATGTTGGTGCAAAGCTGTTTTCTCCACATCAGAACCCACGTTCCTACTCTAAAAGGTCGAGGAATGACAGTAGGTCAAAGAGAGAGTCCTGGTGATATCTCCATTGGTAAATATCTCCACACCCACTTTAGGACAGCAGAATGTTGTCTTCTCTTTCAAGAGTGAATCTACGACTCACCCTGCCTGCTGGACACTTAAGGAATAAAAGACATAATCTATGCTATTTACCTTATCTGCTTTAGACTCATCTCAACCAAGACTTCAGGATCTGTTTTGACATGATCCTCCTGAGTCTGAGTCTCACTGGATTGTCCGTCCCACTATCTACGGCAAATTCAAAGTCTGACATCTAGACTTTTTCTAAACGTTCTTGTGTGTGTGTGATTTGAGAGACGACTGTGTTTTTATTTCATCAACAAAAAGATACCAACAGTGTTGTTTATAAATTCTTGAAGGTTTTTGTCATCCAGATTCTCAGGTCAGACTCTTTCACTGATATCTGGTGTTTGGCTCCTGCATGCTGACAGACTGCAGAACTGTTAGTATGCGTCAAAACAAACACAAACTCATTTTAACTGGTCTACACTTTTTTCATCTCAAATCACCATAACAACCTCTGGAACATCAGGCCAGTTGAGTTGCAGAATTGTTTACTTCAGCTACAGAAAGAGAAGCTGCTGGAGGACACATCGAGTCATGGAGGAAACATCCTGAGACGCTTCATCTGAAAAAGCTGATATTACCAAAAAAAGGAACACAGTCAAACAAGACATTCAATTCAGTTTTATTTGTATAGCCCAATATCACAAAACAGTTGATTCCGTTTAGGAATCAGATCCAGAAAAGTTCCCACATGTAGTTCTGTGTCCCAGATAAGATGAGAACTTGTTGAGTGCAGAACCACAAATCCCGGACAACCATCGAGTCTGGACAGGAGTTTTGTGTTTCATGGAGTCAAGAGTAGCAGACAAATCCAGCAAAATAACAACATTGTTCCCATCCTCAGTCGTCTAAAAGATGTTGGTAAAAACCATTGACTTTAAAAATACTGGACTTCTGGAGCCATGAGGTCCCCCATTGGAAATGCATTACTTCCTCTCCTCGTGAAAGTAGGCCGCCGCTTTCACCGTCACTTCCTGAAACGGATATCGCCATTTGCAAACAATCTTCAGCGATTGGTCTGAGTCATAGCTGAGTCATGGAATCTACAGGAAGTACTGTCGCCAATCAGGAGTGAGTTTATTGTGAGTCTCCGCCTCTTTCCACGCCTCGACCACGAGACCGCGGATGTAAACAGCTTCTACTTTAATAACGCTGGAGAATTGTACAAGTCATTGTTGAAGCCTTTGAGGGAGAACCATTCCAACATTTGATTCTGTCAGCGGTCCTTTGGGATTTACTTACATTTATTCCTTTCTGTCGAGATAAAAGGAGCATTTGGGTGATGCCACGCACCCCCGCGCACAGCAGCAGCAGCTTGTCTCTTCTCATGCGCGGCCACGTTACAGTCTGATCAGATGCACGTGAGAAGCGCGTTCAGCGGTATTTAAAATAAATAACCATCCTAACAAGTGAACAGCTGGATCTTTTTTCTGTTTAAAATACGACCAGGTCCTTTCTAGTTTGTCTGGCGCTCCTCATCTGTCACTCAAACCCCCCAGATGTTCATGGATCTATTTGTCTGTGAGTGATGCATCAGAATGGAGCCAGTCCAGCCGACTGTTGTTTGTTTGCAACAACTACAGGCTTTGAAGCATGTTACGGCATGTTTTCATCTGCTCCTGATCCACACAATTTTGAATAAAGAAACACTCAGAAATGCAATTGTAATGTTCATTTTCTTAATATATGTCCTTCATATAAGGCTTCCAGAGCATGTCAAAGACATCAAAAACACAACTTTAATTACAACAGGTTTTTAAGTTGCTTGAGTTTGACTGCTCTATCCTAAAAACATCCGTTTTTAAAAATCGAGGGAGGACAGCGTCTGGAGAGGAACCTGAGGGCCTCGAGGCAGAGTGAAAGACTCAAACATGTGGAACACAGATGGAGGTCGGACAGACTCAGCAACAGCACAAAACAAAAAGAAGCAAACAAACGTCTCTTCAAGGTAAGAGGGAAGTGAACAAAACAGCATAAGAAGAGAGGAACACAGACAGGAAAAACAAGAAGCAGCTGTGACAAAAGGCAGGTGTGAACACTGACAGGAAGTAAACTGGACAGATGACATATGAGCAAGAACTTCACAATAAAAGACCGAGAACTGATGTGAAGCTACAAAAAAGAGCAGAGTGGAACCACAAACGCCAGGAGTCCAATCTGTGAGCAAGAGTCCATATTTAAAATGTATCATTGCCCCCTTATGCGCGAACAATTAAAAATATCTGTTTCATGTGCAAACAAAACCCCTCTGCACACCCACATGCTGCGCAGTGTTACTATGGCAACCATGCAGGGGGTGGTGGGTAAACAAAGCTGTTGATCTGAAAATGAAAAAACAAAATGCTGAGGAGTGAAAGTTGTGTTGTTGAGAACAGGGCCGGAGGGGAAGCCATCTTCAGAGCGAGAGTTCTCTGTCTGCAGCTGCTCTGGTCATGTGATCAAGTTATGCAAAGCTTCCTGTTTGGGTTTAACCCTTTAACACTTGAGGCGTCGCCGGTGACGCTTAAACACAAAACCTTAAACATGGTGTAACTCTTCAACCATTAACGGGATAAATCCCCCAGATTGTGAGAGAGAGAACTCCTCCACAATCTATGGAATTATCGTGTTAACGGTTGGAGAGTTACAGTAAATCAAAAACATAAAGTCTGGATTTCAGGTGTTAAAGGGTTAAAAACCAAAACACCTCTAGATGACATCAGTCCTTTCTCACAGTCTAGTTCCAAAGACGGTTTCACCGTCTGCAGAGTTTCATTCCTCCTGGTTCCATCAGAGCAAAGAGGAAAACAAACCAACAGGACTCGGTTGATCTTTTATTATTGGAGATGCTGAAGGTTTTCTCCGATCATGAACAATGATTATTCTTTATCATATTACTTTATGATTGTTTTAACTTTTTAGTTGTTGTTTTGTCAGGAGTCTGAGCTCTGTCTCCCCCTCTGGTCACCGGCGGGAACCGTCTCCAGTGTACTGACTGCACTACATCTCCCAGCAGCCCCAACGCACAGGTCCTAGATCCTGCTGACTCTCATTTGCTAATCACAGCACTGCTCAGAGCCTGACTCAGTGTGAAGTATTGTTTGTACCATCCTGCATTACTAAGCGTTTCTACCTGGACCTGATAATTCTCTGATTTCCTGCCGCCTGCCCTGACCCTCACCTGGACTCTGACCCCTCTACTCTCTTCCTGGATGACCTCATGCTCATGATTGACCTCTTCCTGTCTGACCCTGGTTTATCTTTGTGGACTCTTAGCTGTGTTTAGTTTCTGTCTGAACTAATAAAACTCAATTACAAAACAAACATATGTTGCAATACACTGGAAAGTATATGTCGATATATATTGCCAATATATTAAGAAATATTATATTAAATATAGAACCAGCTCAGTGGTCCTGTGGTAGAGTGTCTGCCCTGAGATTTGAAGGTTGTGGGTTCAAATCCAGGCCGAGTCATACCAAAGACCAAAAATTGACCCTGAGTCTCCCTGCTGGACACTCAGCATTAAGGGGTTGGATTGGGGGGTTAAACCACCAAATGGTTCCTGAGCACGACTGTGTCTGCAGCTCACCGCTCCCTCAGGGGAGGGGTCAAATGCGGAGAACAAATTTCACACACCAAGATGTGTTAACTTATTTGAAATTTCTAAAAATGTCAGTCATTTACCCATATATCTTTGTATATATGGCAGTATATGGATGGTCAACATATTTTTAATACATATATTATATAGCACATTTAATTCCATAGACCAATATATTGCAGTATAAATCACAATGTATTATATAGCATATTTCAGTGTAAGAAAACGGTAAAAGTTGAAGTATTTCAATATATTTCAATATACTGTAAATGTTTCCTCCATATATGGAACATACTGTAAATATATTGTTCTCCATATAATGAGAATTACAGTATGTTGCTGTTTCGTAAGGGCTGCTGCATGTGGAACCAGCTGTCTGCCTGTTTGTGACAGTTTTAATGCTTTGACTTTTAATGTATGGTGTCTTGCTCGACTGTGATCATGTTAAGGCGCCATATTGATAAAAGTGATCTGATTTGATGATTGAGCTGGACTCAGATGAACAAAAAGAGACAAATTCCGCGATTAGAAACACCGACTGATCAGAAAAAGACGAGTGGACATCACTGCTGCTCGTCTGAAGATGAAGGACAGAGCGGGAAAACAGAATGAGAGCAATTAAAGTCTGCGTGAACAAACAGAACAGGAAACGCATCACGCTGTGACAAAATGACGTTTGCAAGTTTTCCATTCAGCTTTCACCGAGTCTCCTCAGAGGAGCACAGGGCATCAGTGGAGGTGACGGCTGCTCCAAGCTGGATCTGCTTTAATTGGACACAACGGTGACATTCTTTAATTGCTGCCTCTACATTGTTTGAAGATGTCACAGAAATCTGAGTGTCTGCAGACGAAGTAAAGCAGCTGCTGTCCCTCCGACACACTTAAACTGAGCAGATGACGGTTTCTTACTGACAGTCTCTGCTTTTCATAATTATGTATTCTGAGATGGATTTGTAAACTCAACCCACTGTAATGGTTTTGCCTCACGTTCTCCTCTGGGCGTCTTGGTAGTTATGAACGGCGAGCATAAAACCAGATGAAGTGCTGCATTACTGCTGACTGAGAACACGACCGTGTGTGAAATGGTGTGTCGAGGGATCATTAAATCTCTCACAGAAGGTTCAGCAGCTGCATAAGCTCATGATTCATGTTTGTGGAAGAAGACAAAGTCCTGAAGAGATCAACCAGCGACGGACGGACGTGGGCGTCGGCCTTTCTGCACGCCGCCCTATACAAGACCACAACCAGAAAGTACAGGTGGTGTTAGTGACGTGTCTCCTCCGTGATTGTATGAAGAAACATTTTGAGTTGTATGTACTTGAAAAGTAAAAAAACAACCATGTGGTGATTTTAGCCTTCAATGTGGAGCTCCAGTGTTTATTTTCTTTGATTTACTGTAACTTTTCACGCGTTAACACGATAATTCCAGTAGATTATGAAGGAGAAAAGCGGCTTCACAATCCACTGGAATTATTGTGTTAACGCATGAAAAGTTACAGTACGTTAAAGTGTTCAAGCGTCACCGACGACGCCTCGAGTGTCAAAGGGTTAACGCCCAACCATACCCTAATGCTTACTGTCAAAACCAGTCCTCGTTTCCCCTCAGGTTGTACCATCCCGAGGGCCAGACGCTCCACCACTGCCGCTCCATCAGATCACGTCACACTCCCTGCGTGTCAGCGATCCGTGTCATCTCCAATCAATGAACTCACTACGAAGGAAACTCCGGATCTCTGTTCGTGTCATTTTACCTCAGCAACTGGCCTTAAAAGTTGCCATGGAAACGCTGGTTTTTCTGACTCAGAAGCTGAAGTGAGCGTCCCTGAAACTTGTGAAAGATGTGTATCCAGGAGCAGAGCTGGGAAAATAATGCAGAACTCGACTCCAACACAAAACCACTGCAGGCAAGGTCAGAGCCACAGACGCACACGTTCACATCCTCAAACACACACACAAACACACACTCTGTAAGACAAAAGGATTCACACCAACCCACCACTAGAGGTCAGCAGAGCATTCTGTTCAGCTGAACTCTGCAGTTGAGAACAAAAGCATCTTTCCTTTCTACTTGTTTCCATTCCAGATTCTTATCAAGTCATGAATTTACAACAGAAACAATGAGTCCCTGTCACAAACCAAATAAAGATTTTTGTAAAAACAGCAGAGCTCTCAGGGCCGCCGTGCACACATCACAGAGGCAGTTCTGGCTGGATTCTGGTGGGAGGCCCGGCTCATCTCTGCTGCCGCTCTGCTTTGTTTGATCAGAGATGGAGGCTGATCGATACAGCTGCATTCACAAAAAAGAGACAAAGGTTTCACACCAAACACAGCAACAAATGCTGGTGTGAGGCGAGTTTGTGTCCTAAAACAGAGTGAAAATGTTTGAGATCCGTTCAGTCATATACAGCTCTCAGAATATAAACTTTATATACGTATAGACCTATTTCTCTCAGAATGAGAAAGGGATTTTGAATGTTGGGACTATGGCAGGAAAAGGTAGAGAGTTAGGCCCAGTCCGAATTCCTCCCTTCCCCTCCATTTGAAGGGGCATTTTTACTGCTAGTGTGTCCGGAATAATTCCTTTTAATCCGACCCTCCAAGAGGAGGGACATAAAGTCCACTGTCGGGAGGGTAGACCGCGTCGCGCCTTTCTTCACGTGGGTGTTCTCTGAACCACAGAAGTTGACATGTAAATGTGAGTAATGACTCGTTGTTTTAGCATGACCATTTTAAAGTGATAAAACTGCTGTTGCTATGTATATTGAAGAGCTGGAAGCTCCGCCTTAAAGCTAGCAGACCGGCGATTATTGGTGACGCCATTGAACAAAAGTGACGTCTGAAATAGGAAACACTACGTTTTATAACTCTCTGTTTGGAGGATAAATAATACGGATTGGGCCTTAGTGGACATGATGCAGAGGAGAAAGGTAGACATACTGTGTGTCCAGGAGACCAGGTGGAAAGGTAGCAAGGCTAGAAGTTTAGGAGCAGGGTTCAAGTTGTTCTATCATGGTGGAGATGGGAAGAGAAATGGAGTAGGAGTTATCCTAAAGGAGGAGTTTGTTAGGAGTGTTGTGGAGGTAAAAAGAGTGTCAGATAGAGTGATGAGTCTGAAGATAGAAATGGAGGGTGTCATGTTCAATGTTGTTAGTGGGTATGCCCCACAGGTAGGATGTGAGCTGGAAGAGAAGGAGAAGTTCTGGTTGGATCTTGATGAAGTGATGATGAGCATCCCTGGAAATGAGAGAGTTGTCATTGGTGCAGATTTCAATGGTCATGTTGGTGCAGGAAACCGAGGTGATGAGGAGGTGATGGGCAGGTTTGGTATCCAGGAGAGGAATGTAGAAGGACAGATGGTGGTTGATTTTGCAAAAAAGATGGAAATGGCGATAGTGAATACATTCTTTGAGAAGAGACAGGAACATAGAGTGACCTATAAGAGTGGAGGTAGAAGCACACAGATAGACTACATCTTGTGTAGACGGTGTAATCTGAAGGAGATCAGTGACTGTAAAGTAGTGGTTGGTGAGAGTGTTTCCAGACAGCACAGGATGGTGGTGTGTAGAATGACTCTGGTGGTGAAGAAGATGAAGAAAGAGAGGGCAAAGGCAGAGAAGAGGACAAACTGGTGGAAGCTGAAAAAAGAGGATTGTTGCATGACTTTTAAGAAACAGTTGAAACAGGCTCTGGGTGGTCAGGAGGTACTCCCAGATGACTGGATAACTACAGCTAATGTGATCAGGGAGACAGGTAGGAGTGTACTTGGTGTGTCATCAGGAAAGAGAGTTGATAAGGAGACTTGGTGAGCTCACCTTCACACTAATAGTATGTGTGACTGAATGAAAGACTTTACATGTGTGGGTTTATATAAGTGTGTGCGTGAACTGCAGTTGTATTGTGTACATTTAGACTAGTTTAAATGTGAAGAATACTTTAGCCAACAGGTATGTTTGTAATTATTGAGTGTGTGTAGACAGGCCCCGCCCATCCCAGACTGTATTTATACCTGGTTGTTTTATGATGTTATTACCCTCTGTCACCATCTTCTTTTCTCTTTAAAAACACCTGTCTGGTCAAAGATGTTTGTCTTCATTTAACAAATAGATCCTGTTTCGTTCTAGAGGCTGGAAGTCAGTTTTCTGCCTGGCAACCAGATCATGTAGTTTCACTGAATGTTAGTTCTTAAGCGTCACCAAAATGCAGGACTTTGCCTCTGAAGGCGATTGGCTGACGAATGATGTTCTCCAGGTGAGACTGCAGTCAGTGGATAGAGTGACTACTGAAAGGACTCGGGACTGACGTGTTCTGCTTGTTTTGTTACTTGTACAGTTTTTTTCTTTGCTCCTGTGCAGGCTGCTGTGACTCCGCCCTTTCTCCTGTGGTTCCTAGTCAGTCACAGCTGCCTGCACTTCAGTAATTAGGTTTTGAATGTTTAAGGTTCTCTGCTGACGCTCTCTCTGTGTCGGCTCAGTTTGTTTCCTGAGTTTTATGACCTTGTTTGTATGTTTCTTTGTAAATCAAACCTCTTGGTCTCAACCACTGATGTGCTTGTGGTTCTTTCTGCTTCTGAGTTTCCTCCTGCCTACCTCACTGTGACAAGTACACAGTTCTGGGGCTGGGAGTCGAGTCCACTTGGTATTCCACTTAAAGAAAAATAAAGTAAAATGAAACACAACCAGACAAAACTGCACTGACATCTAGTGTTTAACACTTTGATTACAGTGTGTTGTAAAAAAACAAACCAAGTTTAAGCTTTAACCAGCTCACCTGTACGAGCATCAACCATCCATGGACGCAGGCTGCAGGAGGTCACAAGGTCGGGAGAGACAAACTGAGGTTATAGAGGATTTTATCAGGGTGTGATATCATGGGATTAAAGCTAGTCCTACCAGTTGTCAGGTATCAAGGTGTCTGAAATGTGTTGTCTGGATTTGACCCCTCCCCTGGGGAGTGGTGAGCTGCAGACACAGCTGCACTTGGAAAACTAACCTCCAAATAACTCCAATAACTCCTTAATGCTGAGTGTCCAGCAGGGAGGCACCGGGTCTTATTTTTAGTCTATAGTGTGACTCGGCCAGGATTGTGGATTCAAACTCACAACCTTCTAGTCTCAGGGCAGACGCTGAACCACAAGACCACTGAGTTGATTTAACAATAGCTCAGTTTTATCATTCATCAGAGGGGCAAGAGGTCATCGTGTAAATATGACTAGAACAGTATTTGTACATTTGTTTACAAATGTAGTTCAATAAAATCCATAAAGATTAATTTCTTGGGGATGTCAGATCAAAGCGTGTTAAATGACCTCAGGGCAAAATTAGCTTTTTGTTCTTTGGTCTTTTAGTCTTGTGCGACCCGGAAGCTTTTTACCAGCTTGGTTGTTGGAAGATGGTTTATTGTATTTGGGAAACTGGATCAAAACAAACCAATCCACATGGATCTGAACTCTGGAACTGGTTTATTTCAAGGAATCAAAACAAACTAAAGAAGAAAAACAAGGGAGATCCAAACACAGATGTTTCAAATAGACACACTTACTCACCGCCCTCTTTATCGGGCCCACCTCACTAGAACCGGGTTGGACCCTTTTTATCTTCAGAACTGCCCTCATCCTTTGTGGTAGAGGTTCAACAGGAAAACATTCCTCAGAGAGTTTGCTCCATATTGACATGACAGCATCACAGCTGCTGCAGATTCATCCACTGAACATCCATGATGCCGTTCTCCACCTCGTCCCAAAGGTTCTATTGGGTTCTGGTGACTGTGAAGGTCATTAGAGTCCGGAGAACTCATGGTTCTATAACAGTCTGAGATGATTCCATGGAGTCTTATCATCAGAAGATGGTTCTCTGTGGTCATAAAGGGATGGACATGGTCAGCAACAGGTAGACTGTGGGGTTGGAACCATGATCAACTGGTACCAAGGGGGCCAAAGTGCACCAAGAAATTATCCTCCACACTATTATACTACCACCACCAGCCTGAACCTTTGATACAAGGCAGGATGGATCCATGTTTTCATGTTGTTGAAGACAAATTCTGACCATCTGAATGTGGCAGCAGAAATGGAGACTCATCAGACCAACAACAACGTTTTTCCATCTTCTATTGTCCAGTTTGGTGAGTCTGTGTGAATATTTCCTGTTCTTAGCTAACAGCAGTGATTCTTCTGTGTTCATCTGCTGCTGTAGTTCATCTGCATCAAGGTTGTTGTTTGTTCAGAGATGTTCGTCTGCAGACCTCAGTTGTAACCAGTGGTTATCTGAGTTCCTGTTGTCCTATCAGCTGGAACCAGTCTGATCATTCTGCTCTGACATCAACAAGAACTGCAGCTCTCTGGATATTTTCTCTTTTTCTGACCATTCTCTGTAAACTCTAGAGATGGTTGCTGGTTAAAATCCCAGCAGTTTCTGAAATCCTCCGACCAGCCCGTCTGACACCAATAACCACGTCCAGAGTCACTTCAATCACCTTTCTTCCTCCTTCTGATGCTTGAACTGCAGCTGATCGTGTTGACCAGGGGGGGCTCATTATGTCGATCGACTGGAAGGACATGATGGCTGATAGCAGGCCATCAACAACAAACAAACAAATATAAATATAACTATATCTATGAAAAATGCTGTCAAGAATTTACAAAAACGCCTGAATTTCACTTTTTGTTGTGGCGACGGCAGATTGTTGAATCCTACAGTTTCTGTGTTTTAATTTAAATATATAGTTGTTTTTCATAAGGCATACAGAATACATGATTTTTTTAATTCCTATGAACATCTTTTTTAAAACAAGTATGTGGTGGGAGGAAGCCGGAGTCCCCGGTGAAAACCCACGCATGCACGGGGAGAACATGCAAACTCCACACAGAAAGGTCCCAGCCGGGAGTCGAACCGGGGCCTTCTCGCTGTGAGGCAAGAGCGCTAACCACTGCGCCACCGTGCAGCCCTTCTTGTCTTAACATTTTTAATGAAAACTTAAGAGAAAAAGGTCACAGTCCCTGTTTGTCAAATCCCTGATGGACCACTCCCATGTTGCAGAATATTCTGACTTTATTTTAAAAACCCAAATCACCAACCCAGGTTGTTCAAACGAGAGACTTCAAAAGAAAGATTCCAGTCTATAGTAGTTCAATCCAGTGAGGACAGATTATATTAACATTATTATGTCTATAGAACTGGACAACAGATTATATCTTGTTCAGTGTAGTCCTGGTCCGAGCGGACAGTCAGGGTGCTGCAGGGTTTTATATTAGTTTGGGGTTGGACCTTGGTAGTCTTAGTTTGCAGGGTTTATTTATTTGTTTTCTTTATAGTTTTGGTTATGCAGCCATTATCAGGAGCTGCTGACTCTGACGGTCGACATGTTGGGTCAGAAGTCTCCATGACTGATTCTGTGTTAGACCAAGAGCCTCCATGGAGAGATACCTGCTCCTGGTCGTGGACTGCACTTCTGCTTCATCTTGACTGTGGACTTCATCATCACTCGTCCCTCAGCTCCATCTGATGAACTCTTTTAGATACATAGCTTTAGAAGCTAATCTTTCTCTAACTGTTCTGGTATCTCCTGTCCGTCCTGGGATAGGATCTCTCCTTCATGTGGGAATCCCTAAGGTTTCTTCTTTTTTCCTGACTCAGGTTTTTTTAGGAGTTTTTCCTTAAAGGGAGGGAGGGTCTAAGGGCAGGGATAACCAGTTTATGTAGTCTGTTTAGTTTTTAACAACTGTTTATATTTTGAAGCCCAATGAGGCAAATCTCTTTGTGATTTTGGGCTATAGAAATAAAATTGAATTGAATTGAATAACAGATCCACATGTGGATGCAGACCTCTGTCTTACACTGATGGACATCCCTCCTTCGGAAGTATTCTGTGTTCTGTTTTAATAAATATTTCATGCCCTTTTAGATTGAATTTACTTTTTCTTTTTATGTATCTTTTCATTAAATTAGGAGATTTCATGTTCACACTATACACACATTTAAATTATTGAAGTTAATACAATCATAACATTTCAATATTTTTAACATTTTTGACATTGTTGACTTGTAATTTCCAGGTTAGCTTTTCATCTATAATAGGATCAAAACTGTTCCTTCTTTTGCTCTTTGGTCGTCTTTGATGACTAAAAGGTGAAGAAGTCATGAATATCGGCCTTCAAACATTTAGAGGTGAAATGTCACAAACCTGCCATGTTTCAGAAAAGATGCTTGAATCTTGTTTATCATCAGGGAGCAGCTTTGAGCTGTCACAGATGAACGTTGTTTTTCTCACTGACTGACCGCCATAACAGGGACTTTGGCCACACCCACTAGCCGGGGGCTGGGGGGGGGGGGGTTCAAGCCTTTTTGTGACAGCAGAAATGCAGCGGCGCGGGCAAACAGTCTCCCACAACAACAATATGTCTCTTTAAGAGCAGAGAGGGGAAGTAACACATCAGACTGTTTGTCTTTCAGCAGTGTGCACAATTCAGTTTATTTGGCAAAAGACACAGGAGGCGGAGCTTCAGAGATGAAGATGCTGAGGTTCTCTTTGGGAGAGACCAGGATGGATCAGGAATGAATCCATCAGAGTCGGTGGTTGGAGCTACGAGGACAGAGATGATGGAGAGAAGAGGATGTGAGCAGGAGGAGGAAGAGGAGAGGGTTAGATGATGGAGAGAAGAGGATGTGAGCAGGAGGAGGAAGAGGAGAGGGTTAGATGATGGAGAGAAGAAGATGTGAGCAGGAGGAGGAAGAGGAGAGGGTTAGATGAAGCTGATAATATAGAAAACTACAAAGACCAAGAAAAAAACGAATGTTAGTTTAAAGATATTTCTGTTGAGGCGTGTTGGCTACCAAGGATTTAATATCATGTTCACAGTCTAAGATTTAAGTTTGTCTCCGTTCAACATCTGTCCAATAATTAAAGTCAGAATGGGGTTATCAGGAAATGTTGAAAAACTCTGAATAATTGTTGCTAACAGACCTAACTTTGATAATTCACCTAAATGACTGCGTGCAGCCGAACTAATCTGCTTCTTTTGACTCCGTTTTGTTCTCCTTTTTAGTGAATAAAAACAGTTTTAAAATCAAAGCTAACAGCTGATCTGCAGACTCCCAGCAGCAGATGAAGAGTGACCACAGTTTAACTTTGACCTGAACACATCCAACCTCTGAAGAAAAGACTTAAGACCATTTAAATAAGCAGGTTAGAAATGTTTTTGAGACATTGAGTCTGAACAAAGCTGGACCGGTGCTGCAGCGTCCTGCACACGCGGGTCCTCTGCTGGGTTCCTGCTGGTCGGAGGGCAGAGGCCTAACCCCAGCTAATGCTCCTTTTGATCACATCCACAAATACAGCTTTAGCAGCACTGAGCGGCAACAATGGGCATGTCGGCTCTGTGAATCCAGCCAGACTGGTATGTGGGGCCAAAGCAGCTCAGCATGGACGCACAAAAGAGGAGCTTGTTTTTCTCTGCTGGGTTTAAGCACTGCTGGCAAAAGCTGTCGAGCTGCATCCAGACCGGGACAGGTCTGCACTGACGACTCCATAGAAAACAGCAGACAGGGCAGATTAGCAGATGTCCCAGCGTCCTGAAGCTCTGTCAGGCTGATGTCTGAGGAGCTTCAGATGATTTTGGGAAATATAGTAAATATTCTGGAATAAATAAGAGGAACTTCGTGATGCTTCTGTTTTTATTTTTTTTATATTATTTTATCTTGTAAAAAAAAGAGAAGTTAAGATGATGGATTTCTGCAGTGATTGAAGAACTGGCAGGTTGGGGGGGGGGCTCTAAATGAGGAAGATCCATATAAACGGGGAGATCCTGCTGGGAAATCCTCACCTGAACCGTGATCCACTCTTTGTCTTTCGTGTGTTTTTGTATTTTGATTGATTTACAGAAAGGTCGCATCAGGGCGCGAGCGCTCTGCCTCTTCCGCGCGCTCCTGCATGTTTCTAAATGCATCGCATGAAAAATGTTTATTTAGTGTAAATAATACATTAAAATAAAGTTAAAAAACAGGTATTTGCATGAGGTAATAGAGAATAAATGAATGGATGCTTACATTAATTAGAGCGCGTGCTGCAGGCCTATAATCGGACGATTGCTTCAAAAAGAAATCCAGTTTTTGGGGATTTGTTTTTTTCCGCAGATGATCAAATGAGCAGAGAGAATATTATCGATAATTATTATCGATTTATTCAAGTCCTTCTGCCGTCGCCTGTTATGTTAAGTTTTTGATGTTTGTTTTATATTTATTTCATTTAATTAAAAGCTTCGATTATTTTTCACTGATTTTAGGATGGTTTTAAAATGGTTCATGAGTATCTAAAACTGCTTTTGTTTGATATGAAAACTGTAATATTTGCTCTTTAAAAACAAAACTAAAGATAAAGAAAAAGCGATGAGAAATTTGACATCGAGGCTCTTCGGAGTTAATAGTTTAGGGGGAATTTATTTTTAATTTTAAAACAACGGAGCAGAAATTGAGCCTTAATACAGTTTAAAACTGGAACAAAATCGAAAGGATTTAAGAATGTCAAAAAGAGTTTTGTGCTGAAGATCCAATTAAAATCTGGAATCTCAGACAGAAACGGCTCTTTCTCTTTCTCGGCTAATTTTGACAACAAAGACGGAAATAGAACAAATAAATGCGACTGATCGTTTGTGTTTCTTTAGTCTTTTTAATTGATTTTGATCCATGCGGAGAAATTATGGAAAATGTTTATGATTGACCTTAAATTCTGCAGGTTTTTGCTGATTGTGATGATAAACGAGACCAACATTTAAATCATCTGATTAAATTATTTAAACATTTTAGAAGAAACTTGTGTTTATCCTCAAACAAGTGGACATTTATTTATCATAACTGTCATAAAAGTTTCTGCTTTTTCACTCAGTTAAAAAAAATCAACAATAAAATGTGTATTTTTATATCCGGTAGATGAATGATATAAAAGGCTAATAATTATACACAGACGTACTTTTGTTTTTTTAATAACGATGAATTCATTTCTCCCATGAACGTCGACACATCTCGTCGGGTTTTTCCTCTCAAGTTCTCGTGTCTGTCCCGCCCGGACCCCCCGGTGGTTTCTCCGGGGCTCCTTCAGGGGGCGTGGTCTGCGTGTTGATACTGAGCAGCCGCCGCGTGCCAGCGCGCACGTGCTCCCAGCGCGGAACCGCTTCGGACGCCAGGAGGTCTCGCGCACGGTGGCTCGCGCCTCTGTCACGGTTGCCGGTCAACAGAAACTTGGCGGCGTCGGGACTTCGGATCAACCGCCGCCGGCCGCTCGCTTCCTCCGCCGGTCGGGTCCCCCGCGAGCGCTTCCACTCTCCGCCAATCAGCGCGCCGCGGAGCGTCAACAAAAGCCACGCCCTCTGTTCTCTGCGCGAGCTGGAACATTTTGTTTATGACTCCAAAATAGTTGTTGCAGCGGCATCACTTTCGGCGCGCTCACGCGTTAACGGCTGCGAACACGGCCAGGCAGGCGAAACCTCGAGCACGAACTTCACCCGCCGAGAGTTTAAGTAATGACAGAAAAACACGTCCGCGCTTCACGCTTCCGCGCGGCAAGAAAGAAGTTATGGATATTCGCCACGGAAAGAAGAGAAGAAAGGTAAGCGGCGGTCCGACCGTGAGCGCGAGGATGAAGCGCGAGGCGGCCAGAGTCCTCCGCTCCCTCTCGGCGAAGAACAACACCCGCGTGGACGACGACGACGACGACGACTGCTTCTCCATCAGCTTCCTCCGCTCCGGGGCCTCGCTGGTCGGCTCCCCGCGCTACAGCCTGCTGCGGGAGGTGGGCCGCGGCAGCTACGGGGTGGTGTACGAGGCCGTGGCCCGGAAGACGGGGGCCACGGTGGCCGTGAAGAGGCTCCAGTGCGACGCCCCGGAAAACGTGGAACTAGCTCTGGCCGAGTTCTGGGCCCTGACGAGCCTGGAGAACCGGCACCAGAACGTGGTCCAGCTGGAGGAGTGTGTGCTGCAGAGGAGCGGGCTGGCCCAGAAGATGAGCCACGGGAACAAGCGGTCCCGGCAGTACCTGCGGCTGGTGGAGATGTCCCTCAAAGGTGGGTCCGGCCATTGTTAGCAGAACATGTGGCCCAGCGCGCACACCCCCACCTTCACTTCTGCAATGCTAAAGCACGGTTCACGCACACCTCCCTCCACGGTCCGGTCTGCAGGCCCGCGTGCAGCAGCCCGCGAGGCCTGCTCAGACACTTTAAAGTGGCACAGATTTCCTGTCTGACAGGCAGCGCACGGAACCTTCAGGAGGCGCAGAACTTCCTCAACGCACGAAAGAACATTGTGTTCTACACAGCTGCGTGTCACATGAACGTTCATGCATGCAGCCGACAGGAAGGCCTGCCAGCAGCTCACTTTACTGGTGACGCAGAAGTTGGTTCTGACCCGCAGAAGGTGGACCAGAACCCTCTGCTGCTGTTCTTTGAACAGTTGCATAACTGTCTCCATTCTGACCAGAAGGAACTCGGTTTCCACTGAAAGGCTGCAGGTCTGAGCTTCAATCAGAAGACCTGCTGCTATTAATATGCTGTCTCAGTTCACTTAACCCACTTTCAGGGAGAACGGTGACGCAGTTTGTTGCTGTGGCACGACAGTGATTACCAGGGCAGGTCAGTGCGGGCGAATGACGCCACACCGCCGAAATCCTCCAACATCAAAATGACTCCATGTTTGTGCTGCAGCTTCAGCCTCATCTGGAACGAGTATTTTAAGTTTGTCTGCAGTATCGGTTTACTGGCTTTCTCCACCAGATTGCTGATGGATTCATTCGTTTTGCTGAGTGGATCTCTGAACAGGAATTCCCTGTTTAAACTCAATTACCAAACGTCTGAGTCCTCCACCTGACAGCAGGAGATGGTCAAAGATAAAGAGCGGGGGGGCTAACATGTTGAGCGTCGTGTCACATGACCACCTGTACTCGATGACCGTCCTAGTGCAGTCCTCTTAAACAGGGACGGCTGTTGGCACCGAAGCCTCTGACCTGTCTTATGTGTCCCTGCAGGAGAACGTGTCCTCGGTTACCCGGAGGAGCCGTGCTACCTCTGGTTCGTCATGGAGTTCTGCGAGGCCGGAGACCTCAACCAGTACATCCTTTCTCGCCGACCCGACCCTCAGACCAACAAGAGCTTCATGCGCCAGTTGACGAGTGCCATTGCTTTCCTGCACAAGAACAACATCGTTCACCGTGACCTGAAGCCAGACAACATCCTCATCTCCCAGAAGTCGGGTTCTCCCGTGCTCAAAGTGGCCGACTTCGGCCTCAGCAAGGTCTGCGCTGGCCTAAACACCAAGAGCAGCGAGGAACATCCCGCCGTCATGGCTGGCAGCAAAGGAGGCAACCAGAACAACGCCGTCAACCTCAACAAGTTCTGGTTGTCCTCAGCTTGTGGATCAGACTTTTACATGGCCCCCGAGGTTTGGGAGGGTCACTACACGGCTAAGGCGGACATCTTCGCCCTGGGCATCATTATCTGGGCCATGATCGAGCGGATTACTTTCATCGACGCCGAGTCAAAGCGTGAACTGCTGGGCACCTACATCCGGCAGGGCACCGAGATCGTCCCTGTAGGGGAGGCTCTGCTGGAGAACCCCAAGATGGTCCTCCACATCCCCCAGAGGGCCCGGAGCTCCATGTCAGAGGGGGTGAGGAACCTGCTGCAGGACATGCTGGCGGTCAACCCGCAGGACCGGCCGGACGCTTTCCAGCTGGAGATGCGGATGGACCAAGTCACGTGTGCCGCGTGACGGACTCCAGTACCCCACACTCCCCATCCTATCTTTGTTTTTTACCCTAACCAGTCCAAGAAGGGACCTCTCTCTTTCCCAGGTAAGGAGACCCCATTCCCTGATTACTTCTAGATTTAGTTTTTATCCTTGATCAAAGACTCTTTGGTAAAGCAGCTAAAGAAGCTGTTACTGTTGATTCCTTTTAAATCAGAGATCCAGTGGGGTGGGAGTCAGGAATGATTCATTGTTCAGAGGAACACACGTCTGTGACGGAGCTCACTACCAGCTTTACAAGAACCTGATGATCTCCTGCTGACACGGCTCGTCTTTCTCGTCCTGATCGCTGAAAGGTTTCTGACTGAGACTGCGGTTAGCTTCCGTTTCCTGCCCTGCTTCGCAGGCGTGTTTCAGACTTCAAAGCTCCACCTTAAAGAGGAATGCCAGATTGTGTCGGCTCCAGCGGTCAGGCTGGAGTCGGGACAGATCAGGGTAAAGTCTGAGATAAGAGGCTCTGTCCTTTTCCATGACTCAGTGATTGGCAGGACTCAAACGTGGTGATCCGGTCCATTACAAACCTTTTATTAGTGGAAGGTAGAGGACAGGATAGAGAAAATGGATCCCCTGGTTTTTTGTTTGTTTTTTAGACGTAATACAACTTTGATTTTAAATAAACTTTCTGCATGAAAAACAGTCAGAAGAGCTGCTGTTCTTTAACGAGTGCAAGATCAATTAAGAGCGAGTGTTGTGTTGGAGGTAAATGAGACATTCTCCTGCCGCTATGGATTAAACTTAAAGGAGGTCGTCAGTATTTCTAAACCAAAACGGTTTCTGTCTTTGGAGTTCATGTTAAGGTTGATACATTTTTTTTCAGGAAATTGATGTCCTCAATTTGTTTAAAACTGATCGATGCCCATAGATGCAAGTAAGGATCAAGCCGCTTCATTTTATCTTGATTAAGCAACAAAGTCAAAAATGTAATAAATTCAGGGGTCAGTAAGAGTCACATCTCAGTGTTGGTCTTTCCAGTGTGGCTCTTACAGCTCGATTACCACAGACTTGGTGGTTTGGAGTTTTAGATACTTTCAGATCTGAAGTGATTCCAAACTGCTGATCGAAGCGCCTCTTTGTCAACCGTCGTTCTCAGAGGTTATCTGAAGAGTTGGATGAATCTAAAACAGAATATGAATCGATAACGTCTAAAGAGTCCTAAGACGCGTTTTCTCCATAAACCTCAGACGGAGCTCCAGTTTGACTCTAAGGCCGTTCTCTGTAGTCGTGACTTCTGCAGGTCAGAGGGCATCAGTTCCCCCCTCACCTTTCAGAGCTGGCTGTTCCTGGTTTCTGCACAGGTAAATACACCTGTTCATCAGCTCCAAGTCAGTTCAGCCACTAAGAAGGTTAAAGTCATAAAACGAATAGAACAACAACGCTCCAAATGACCAAACAAAGCTCTCAGGGCGCGTTTGTGAGGCCGTGAGGTTAGAGCGCCGCTGCGTGACGACAGCTGTGTGATGGGAGGAGGACTTTTGGGCTGGTACTGGGTACAGCAGAGCCCTGAGGGCAAACCGCCTGACTCGGGTTCATGCGTGCGTGTGCATGTGCGGGCGTGCACGAAGCTCAGAGCATGTTTCAGAGATGCAGGAACTGTGCAGGCAGGCTCTGTGGCACGAAGCTGGGCTTCACGTCCACACCTGGCGGGGTGGAGGGATCACATCTGGTTCTGTTCCGCCTGCGCGGGCCGGTGTTCTGCTGCAAGAACCGTACCGTGTGTTTGGGTTTGAGACAGAACCGACGGTTCAAATTCACACCAAGTGGAGCTGAACACAAAGCTTCATGTTGACAGTTGGGACGGGTTCAGACCGGGACCGTGGACCACTACTGGTACTGGTCCGTTGGACAGTTGGAACCGGGTTGCAGAAGGAGAAACAGGACCTACATTTTCTCTGTTTCATCAGAATATAAAGGAAGTTTTATTTTGGAAAACCCCTGAGTTCTCTCCGTTAGCTCCGACTCGTTCTTGACACGTCAAGTCGCTCAGTCACATGTCAAAAACACAAACATCCACCACTTTCAGATCCACCGACCGCTAAATCGAAACCCCCAACATGGTGAACAGAATGTGTTTGGAAAGTTTGTTTTGGTAAAAAAGATCCAGAGAGGAAACAGAAGACGAACTTCAAATTCAAAACAACAGAAATCTGCATGTAAATGAATAAACCAGGAGTCTTTGCTCCAGATGTGGATTTACTGACATAATAATAATGCAGAATGTTTCATGTTATGAGGATTCTGCTAATAAAGTTTCTCTAACATGAAATTCAAGTTTACGACTATATTTAAAACAATAATATGACCGTTCTTTTGTATCTATTTTAAAAGTTGGTCGAGGCTGAAATTGTCGTCCTTTTGAACTTTTTTATTTTTCAGCTTTTACCTTTTGGGTTATGGGGACGATTACATTTCAAAGTTTAAAAAGGTTGGAGAGAGCACTGGTTTAACCATGGAGGTGTGTCAGGTACACAGGTGTGACGTCACACCTGTACACGTTCACATCAGCCTGTGGGTGTTCCAGCATTGTTCTCACCTCCACACGTGTTAAAGGTCTTCATGGTTCCTGTGTGATCAGAGTAGAAACCCACCGGTCGGATCCGCTGCAGACAGAACCGGTCCCAGTGAAAACTGTCATCAGGAAGTCGAGGTTTCAGGGATTCACCGGGATGTGAACAGGAATCCATCACAAACCCAGATCAGATCAGATCAGACTCTTCCTGAACCTCCAGCAGCTCCGCCTCCTGCCATGTTTGCTGAGCAGCTTTAACGAAGGCGTTCTTGGAGCTGATTGTTGACAGATTCTGACGAATGTGAGAAATATCTTTGAGTGACGCTCCAGGTGCCTGAGGGGCCTGAAGAGCACACCCTGTTCCAGCACCACTTCCAGCAAAGTTCTGGAGGAAATAATTCTGTTGACAGAAGCAACACTAACGTTTGCTTGTTGGTCACTTTGAACCCGAAAGTATGAAAATGTGTCTTGGAAAAAATACAGTTGTGTAGTTTAAGTATGTAAGACAGAGTATTAGGGCATTTTACGAAGAAAGCACATTTATTTATCTTTTAATAATTATAAAGTCGTCATTTTACACGAAAAAAGATGCAACTGGTAAATTACAAGCATATTTATGACTTTAAAAGTCATAGGCTAAATTTATGACCTTCCCTTATACTTCTTTGTGTTTTAAGTTGTAAATTTATGACTTTAAAAGTTGTAAATCTGCAAAAATTTACAAGAAAAATGTCATAAATAACAAGCAGAAGCACCAAAGTCGTCTGTTGATTGGAGCCGTGCTTGAAGATGAAAGACGTGGAGCATCTTGGGAAGCTTTATCTCTGGATTGTTTTCAGAAACAAAGAAATTCTGAACCTTTTGGCGACTCCAGATCAAATCGTTGTTGGTGTTGCTGCTTTCCGGCGTTCGGTGTCGGTAATGCCGAGTTTCACATGTAGAAGATGAAGCTCAGAGACTCACGTTAGCAGAACCACCACTTTATTCTGTCATTTTCATTCTCACATCCGTCAAGACGGGGATTGAAGGGTCAGAAACGCCCCTCCTCCAGATGAAACGCCTCATTTCAACACAAACAGGATTGAAACGGTCGGTCACGTTAGCATAAGAACATTGAAAACGCCAGAAACGGAGTCTCCTCAGACGGAAACGCCACACAGACGGGGAGATCTGGGCTTCCCTGGAGGACGAAATGACTGCAAGTGGACATCTGAGGGGATGTGGAGGTCTGCAGAGATCCTGCCAGTCGCCCCTCGATGAACAAAACTTTAAGAAACGGGAATCAAAGAAGCCTCCAAACACGTGTAACGCCATCAGGCCTACCTGTTACCTGTCCAAATCCAAAGTGTTTGAACCAAAATGAGTTTAGTCGGTCTGCTGCTGCACGTTCACTCGCTGTAGTTTGTTCAATTCAACCTTAAATCTCATAAATTTACCACTTTAAATCTCCTAATATTACTTTCATTTATTTGTTTGGTGGCCTTAATGCTCCGTAAGGAAGGAATGAGATTCCTACAAAAAAACAATTAGTAAAACCCATAAGTCAAAGAAACGTCTAAAGATACCAAAACATTAAAAAGCTGCAACTTTTTAAGGTAAACAATCTTTTGATGTTGGTGAAGAATTCATTTTGTTTTCATTTTACAATTTTAGTCATTCAAATGTATGAATTATGTCCCGCAGCAGCGGACCATGTTATTTAGAGCGAAACAAACTCAAAGAGGTAATAGAGGCCCTAAAAGGACCTCACAGTAAAGGCCTAAGCCAGCACAAACA
>NC_050518.1:33061912-33071909 GCF_002922805.2 Oryzias melastigma
TGTAAAAAAAAAAATGAATGGGCTTAAAATTCATTATGGGGCCAAAAAAAATATTTAGAAATACACAAACGAAAGCCAATGACGCGTGTCGGGATAAGCCCCAGAACATTTGAAATTATTATGGGATGGCCACACGACCTACGGCTTGGCGGCCATTTTTTTTCTAAATCTGATATTTTGGGAATTTTGAATGGGCTAAACGAACATTTTGTTTGTCTAATTTTCATGAAATTTGATGCACCTGCTGCTAGCTTAAGTCGTCAATGACCCCGAAAGTTTCGTTGACCTTTGACCCTGGAAAGTGGCCGCCATTTTAAATTTCCAAAAAACAAGTTTTAGTACCAGCTTCAAATAATAATAACTCTTATTAATGTTTATAAATCGTTTCCTAACTCTTTAGGTATCTTTGGGAACCAACTGGATAAAGACATATGGTAGTGGAAGCTGTAGATTTTCAACGGTGCGCTCGTGGCGAGCTCGCAAATGTGGCGTAGTCTTAATACACGCACATCTTTCAATGCATTTCCCAATATATAGATACCGGTGTCAAAGGTGGACCTCAAAAGTGGCGAGGAAGTGTAGGGGCGAGCTGTGAGGGCGCCGGCGGTGCGTATAGGCGGCAGTGAGGGAGTGGGCGGTAGCGACTGCGGGCCATCAAACGCCGCGCGTGACTTTAATTAAAATATACTATAATTTACTTTCAGAATGCATCAGTTTTTGTTCTTTTTAATTTAGATAATAATTTATTAAAAAAATGTCTGAAGGAATTGTTTTTATACATTGTTTAGTGTATTTTTATTTGTTCATTTTTGATTTTAAAGGCCTTTTAGAAAATAAATTCAAGTTTAAAAAACATTAAAAATGTGGTAATTATTGGAGGCCTTCAGACGACTCACCCTTTAATGACAACACGGTTATTGAGGAGGAAAGACACATTTCTAATTTATTTTTGGTTTTTATTTACAAAATGTTTTTATTCATTGAAAAGTTTTTTTTTTTTTGCTGCATTTTATGTAATTAAATTTTCAATGTTATTTAAACATTTAGTTTTTGATGCGTGACATCATCCTAACGTAGAAATATGAATTCAGCTGCTGGAAATAAATTCATTTATTTTAATTCTTTTTTATATTGTATATAAATTAAAATAGATTATTGACCTGGTCCTATAGCCTCACTTTCAGAAGGGGTAAACAATTTAAGATATTTTTTCAAATTATATTTCTGTTTTCAGTCATTAAAAGTATTTAGAAACGATGGCGATACGTAAACGTGACGTTTCCTCTGTGCAGCGGCGGTCTGTCTGTCCGGAGAGTTTCACGTTGGAAAAGACTTTTTTCTCTGCATTTCTTGGAACCTGAAAAGCGTGTTTTGGCGTTTGGAGGTGAAGTGACCCTCCTCCCACGCCGCGCTTCAGGATCAGCCGGCCTGTAACATTCTAATTGTCTCAGTTTGCTATTTGGGGCGTGAACTCCTTCAAAGAGCGGCTCAGTGACCCGGGTCGCCCGCCGTCCTCTGTGCCGACCGGGCCTGAGCCCCGCTGCAGCGCTCTATTCATGCCGCGCTCGCTCAGCCGTCCCGTTAGCCGTCCTTTGTCCGCCTGTTCCGCGGTGACATAACGGCCAGCTGTGGGGGGGTCCTGAGTGGATTCAGACGGGCGTTGCGTGTTGGCCTGGTTCTCTCTGAGCACGAAGGGATTGGAGGTTATGCAACAGGCCCACAGGCCAGCGCCGGCTCAGCAGAAGAACCCGTCATCAGCCGAGGCGAAGGATTAGGGGGGGGGCACGTATACGTTATGTCAGCAGTTCAGGAGCTGCTGCCGACCTGGTCCGACCCGGTCCGACCCGGTCCTGTCGATTTCTATTAAAACAATGCAGTGGTGATGGTAAACTGGTGTGTGTGTGTGTGTGTGTGTGTGTGTGTGTGCGCGCGCGCGTGTGGGTGTGCGTGTGGGTGTGCACGGTGATCCATGGTGTCAGGAACTGTTTGGATCTTCAGAATGACAGAACCAGTTCAGGACTCGGACCGCGTTCAACACCTGTCACTAAAACAAGAGATTTGTTTAGGTGAAAACGTTTGTGTGTCTGTGATTGTGTGATTGTGTGTGATTGTGTTAGTGTGATCGTGTTTGCGTGTCTGTGTCTGTGATTGTGTGATTGTGTTAATGTGATTGTGTTTGCATGAGGGGGTGGGGGGCAGATGCCGTGATGTTCATGAGACAACATGGAGTCTTATGTAACCCCATCCAGAGGTTCTGTGCTGCTTTATGAACTCCATGGTTCGATCTGACGGTTTAGAAAGCCGACTGGACCGTGTGCTCAGCGTCCGTCATGCTTACGCAGCAGGACAGTCCGATCGTTTACAGTTCGATTCCTCTGAGAGCTGCAGTACACTTCACACTAACATCAGTCATCATAGACGTATATTATCGCTGGACGAGGTGTGGATGTCACCCACAGAAAAGGCCTTCATGAGGCCAAACCCGTCACTATTTTTCCTTATACGGGCGGCGCCATGTTGGAGCCAGACAGTGATTGGTCCGAGTTGCTTTGAGTCGCGTTTCTATGGCAACCACAGTCGCCAATCCGGAGGGAGCCTGTTAGAAGGCCACACCCCTTCCACTGTAAACGGCTATGGAAGAATCCGTCAATCAGATATTGGAGGCGGGGCCAGCGGGCACCACATACTGAGGTGTCTGATTGGTCGGTTTATAACTTGGATAACTTGTAATAAAGAAAATATCTTTAAAGAAATAGGATTATAAATGTTAAGAAAAATCTATCGGAGCCAGAATGATTATTCTGACCAATAGAATGACAGAAGTAACCGTTTATTTTGGCTTCTTTGAACCAGCAGGTACTTCCTGTTTGGGACATGAGGGGGAGGAGTCACTCTGTCCAGTTGTTATACTGTCTGTGTCTGAATTCCTTCCCTCCTCACTACATAGTGTGTTTGTCATTTTCTAGTTCTGTCGGAATCTACGTACTCCAAAATGGAGTGCTCTAAAAAAATTCCCAGAAGTCTTTGTGAAAAACCAGTGTTCACCAATGCTCAGTACATTAGTGAATATAGACCACAATGCATTGTGGTTGAACACTTTTGGTTAAAAAAAAAGTGTTGAATTGTAGTTTTTCTCTAACAAACATCATCAGAACACAGTGGAGTATCAAATGAACGTATTGATTGTATTGATTTGGTTTTCTCCATGACATCTGTGACGTCACATCAAAGTAAAGTAGTGAGCGTGGTGTCTGAATCACCTTTAAGATCCATGACACCACGTTGTTTAGGATTATTGTGGGAATTCAAACGCAGCTGGTGTCTATGGTCATGATAGGTTGAAAAGATGTTAAAATATCCCAGACTGGAGTCTGAACTTTGGTTACATTAGAACAGACCAAGATGAAGATCCTAACTTTCAAATTGAGATATCTCAAATGAATATCTAACAAGGCCACAGAAACTCTTTACAATAGAGACTGTGGACTCTTCTCTGTGCTATTGTATTTCACAATAAAAGCACAACAGATAATAAAAAAATGCAGATTTTTTGGACACTCCACATTAACGGTCATTAAAGATCCGTGATCTCCCACATTCATCCCAAACGGATCCTTGGATCCATTTGGATGCAGCGCTCCGATCCGAACAGTCGGAGTTTGAATCCTGCAGGACAAAAGTTTCCCAGTTGTTCTTCTTTTAAAGGAAGAGTTCTAGTGACTCTCTGGAAGAATAATATTATTTTTTAGTATTTAGTTGATTTCTGTGAAAACTGTTAGTCCAGATTCAGACCCCCCCCACCCCCCAGCTGGACAGTCGGAGTCGCTCTGCTGCGGTTCAGGGCTTACACAGGCTTTGGTCGGGAACATTTTGTCCTCCTCCTGTGCCAGCCATGTGCCGCCTCCGCCTGAAGCAGGCCAGGGCTCTCTAAGCTGCAGCCCTCCCCACGTGCACGCTTCAGGAATCTCTTTTCGACAGCGAGAGCCATCGTTCTGCAAACGAGGCGGTCCGAGGGTTCTGCCACGACCCGGCTCAGTTCAGAAGGCGTGAAATGTTCTGGACAGAGTTCATCCGACTGGGTACAGTATGTTCTGCAGCGGTTCAGTCGGCGGGGGGTAACGGGACCACCGTTCTCCCGTTTGGAGGAGAGGGGCGTGGCGTCAGCGTTTCGTAACCGGCCTATAAAAGTCAGCTTTCAGTCAGAAGCTTGTAAATATTTCCTCTGGGCCCGGGGGTCCGGAGCTGTAAAAACAAGCCGTTACGTAAACCCGCACAACACCTCAGCGAGGGAACAGCCAACCAGAGCGGCCGGCTGCAGCCCCCCCCCTCGTCACAGCACTTTCTGAAACATGTTCATGGTGTCTAACAGGTTTACACGCCGTAATCTGCAGCTGCCGGGCCGCCTGCTGTCAGCGTCAGGCTTTAGGAGGAACCAGCCTCAGAGCTTCTTCTGAAGAATGAATGGAAGGGGGCGTGGCCAGCATCTGTCACAGGAAATCAGTTTCACAGCTAAAACGATTGTCCAGCTTTGTGCTGCGTTCACATTGAACCCAATTTAGGTTTCAGATTCACCTCCGCTGCCTCTCCTTCCACATGAGTCGACACGCTGCTCCACTTTGTTCAAAAGTACCTTTGACGCTCCCGTGGCGTTTAGTCTGACCGCCACAGGGAAGCATTGACTGTATATCTCATTTACAGAAGACACGGATGATGTTTAGAGCTCAGCTTTATTTATTTTAGGGCAGGAATCAATTAAAAAAATTAACTAATTAACCAAAATTTGGAAAAAATTCATCGCGATTGATCAACATCATTTTTTGAGTTACAGTATTTTCCAGACAATTATCTGCCAACAATCATAATATGAAATCACACGTTAAATTGTACATTTAGAACGTTTATTTTTAACCCTTTAAGGGTCTAAAACGCAGAGTTCCTCAGTGTTTGCACATCGGTGCTCGTTATTGTGGAAGCTTCATGTCGATCTCCATCCCAGAATAAAATAATGTTCGGTCTCCTCTTTGGATTTCTCCGAGCAGACAGCTCAGTTTCACTCTGAATGAATTATCTTGATCAGTTTTAGAAAACGTAACAGATTCTGCTGCTGTTTCAGTTGAAGATGTTCAGGTTACAGCGCGGTGAAATGGTGGATTCACTAGCATGTGGCTGTCTTGAAACCAAAGAAAATCCGCCGCTTTCCTCCTTCAGAATCGACTGGAATGATCCTGTTAACGAGTTGCTGTAAATCAACAAAAACCCTGGAGCTGCGGCGTTTTAAGAGTTCTCTTATGGAGACGTTTCCTGGTCTCTGAACCTGAACCGCTCAGAAGTGACACCTTTGTGTTAGAAATCTGCCAGCTGGTGTGAGCTTCTCTGAAACACAAACCAGAAGTTTCAGTTTCACTTCAGCTCGCTGCGTTCTGCAGGACGGGTTGTCATGCAGACGCTCTGATCTGCTGTTGTCTGGACAAGTTCTGTCCACAGTGAATCTGGGATGTTTGAAGAAATCTGACCCACGGCCGTGGTGCAGCCGTCTCCTGTGTTTGTGGAGTCTGAACAGGAAGCAGATCGTGAAGGTTCTCCTGGGTTTACGGGAGAGGGCAGCCGACGCTTTCATACCACAGAGGATGATGTCAGTCTTCCTCTGACAGTCTGCTGCTCCTCAGTCGCTCCGTGGTTCTGAGCGAGTCCAGATCCAGATCATCAGTTTGTGTTTTGGCTGTTTTCAGACAGACGCTTAGAAATAATCCGTAGCGTCTTAAATGTTCCTTGGAAGTCAGAAAACCTGTTTGTTGAACGTGTTTGGACGTCTCGTCCTCGCTCAGCCTCAGTCGTCGGGTTAATCTTCACTCAGAGGTGCATTGTGGGTAGACGTGTACAGGGAGCTCCTGCTCAGCACGTCGCCCCTCATTCATGCTTCCAGCCTCCGTGCCTCCCGCTGCGCTCGCTCAGGTCGTGTTATGCAACCCGTGGAAGCGGAACAAACCGCGGCTCGGCTGAGCCGTAGCGTGCAGCCGCTCGGCTATTATTAGAGCGGCTGCACGGCGGCTGCACTCGGACACATCAGGTGGACGCTCGAGGATGTTGTGTCACTTGTTGACCTGTGTCTTTGTGTGTCTGCAGGCTCCTCCCTGTGCGGCGGCGTGGAGAAGGGACTCCAGCGAAGTGAACTGTGAAGACGCTGAACCTCAGACTGTACATTCTCCCAAACATCAGCCGGACTGCAGCACCCCCTCCCCCGCTGCGGTGGGCGGGGCCTCGGTGCTGATGATGTTTGGGTTCCCCGCGGCCGCTTTGACCCGCTCTTCCTTACGTGTGCACGTACTCGACTGTGATGGGTGCAGACTGACCTGCACCGGCGCATGTGCCCCTCCCCCCACGCCTCGTGCCTTAACCCCGCCCCCAAACACACACCAAGTGCGATTGGGCCTTCATGTGGAAGGATGTGTGAACCCTTTCGTCTTTAGTTTTGAATTCTGCACCTTTGATGGAGCGGCCATGATGTCACGATGAATGTTCGAGCCCCGCCCCCTCATCAAAGACAACAGTATCAGGCTTCTCTAGAAGCAGATAGTTTACCATTGGGTGCCATTATTAAGGGATGGGGGTGATTTGACCCCCCCCCCACCAACCCCCCAACCAAACGACGTGAGCGCGTGGACCAGTCCTGCTGAATCCAAAGAGCCGCCGCAGAGCCGCCGGCGTGCGCTCAGCAGACTAAAGGGAACCAGTCCAGATGCTTTGAATGTTTACCAGGTCTGACGTCGATTCTCGGACCTTCTGGAATCTGCAGCCATCAGTGATCAGGACCACGAGCGTATTGACCCGTTGAAGCTTTCAGGATCCCGTTTGAGGATCTTCACAGGAAATGAGAAGGTTGAGCATCTGGAAATCATCTCCAGTGGCTGAAAAAGGAAAACTCCAGAGCGGAGCGGTCAGAGGAGGGAGGGTCCTCCACGCTCCAGCGCAGTCTGGCGTTCTCAGCTCCTCAGGTGGTAGCTGTAGGTTTAGAGGCGTGTTTGTCATGTGACCTCATTCACACTTCCTTAGAAAGTTTCTTCCTGGTTTCTGGAGCCCTTCTCCCAGCCGGGATAGACTCTTACCTCACGCTCCGTTTTCTTTAACAAACCTTGAAGCAGCTTCCTTTAGCTCCAACTGTCTGCTTTGTTCTCTCCTCGGTGGTGAACATGAGCTGAAACTTGGAGCATCGGTCAGACGGCAGCCTCTCCAAATCCACGGAGCTTCTCGCTTTTTGTCGTTAGAGTAGAAACAAACTAAATAACCCAGATCCAGACTCGGTTCTGGATCGTAAACGCTCTCTTCCAAAAGAAGATGCAATATTTTGTTTTTGTGCAATTGTTGACAAGGGAAAGAATAGTTTTGAAAATGAAAAACCTTCAAAATATTTGTGACTTTATTATTTCAAACAGTAAATTTTCACAGACGTTTTTTCATGTTCGGGAGGTTCTGAAAAAAGCTGCTGTTTGACAATCAGACGGTTCTGGTTTGGACCAAACGAAGCAGAGTTCACCGCGGCTGCTTCGGTCTTCTGGATTCAGCCAAAGCTTTGAAGGGAATCGGAGCTTCGGCCGAGCTGGACACGCTGGCTGCTGCCAGCCGTTAGAATGTGAAGGTGTGCACTCGGGACGAGACGTCGCTCCCAACGTTTCTCCTGCTCGCGGCGTTTCTGTCTTCCTGAACCCGTCTCACTCCCAGCCCGTCTCACTCCCAGCCTCCCTTCCTGCTGCCACTGTGTCCTATGAGCCAGTTGATGTAGCTGTTGTCTGTTGATGTTTCCACTTGAACACTTTACACTATGCAACAGAAGGTTCACGCTGCACAGAACCACAGCCTCCTCCACGTTCTTTGACTCTTCGTGCATAATTCCAGTGTGGACAGAAACGTGTCATTCTGTAAAACTGTTTTGTTATTAAAGCTGACGGGAGCCAGTTAGATGTTTGAGAAGCATCGACTTTACTGTAAATATGTTTGACAACTTTTCTTGGAATAAAAGAAATTAAAAAAAAATAGTCTCCATTGGATTTTGTTCCAGATAAAAATACATGTTTGACACTTAAACAACTGAGGCGTCGTCTGTTTCGCTTGAACACTAAATCTTTATCGTAATATAACTTTTCAACCGGTAACACGATCATTCCAGTAGATCGTGAAGGAGAAAATCGGCTCATGGAGACGCTTTTCTCCTTCCCGATCTACTGGAATCATCATGTTAACAATTAAAAAATACAGTAAATCAAAGAATAAAATATTGGAGCTCCGGTGTTGAAGGGGTTAACTATGGAGCTAAATCTGGGCCGGTATTATTTGAAACCCAAATAAAACATTGGTGTTGGCCAAAACAAAATAGTAAAAATGGTAAAAATGTCCAAAACGTTTTGCTATTCTAAAATAAACATTATTTTCAGCCTCAAATGTTTTGGTTTTTTTAGGCTTCAAAACTGGAGATTTTAAAACTTTTTTTCACTTTCAACTCATCCTTCAGCCCAAACTGAACTGTCATTTCTACAGCGTCTGAGGCTCATCCCTGTTTACTCAGCTCAGAACTGGGAGCAGAGCGTTCCCACAGTCGCCTGGAATCTGCTGGACCCTCACTGCATTCATCCTCAGGGTTTGCTTGTTCTGCACAGAAGCAGCAGACGGTAAAAGTCCGGTTCTGTCCGGTCCTCCGTTCTGTTCTGGGAAATGCTGAAGCTGCATTTGAAGCTGAGGAGAAACACAGACAGAGTTCTGGCTGAATCAATCCTCTGGGTATCTGATGTGAGAATCAAGATTTAGCTAACTTCAGAATATAAGCAGTGCTGCTCATGGAAGTCCATTTATCCCATAGAAACGATGGAAGACACAAAGCCGATGTGAAACAGAGACATGTCTGTGAGAGAAACGGTCATTCCAGACCGTCACTTTAACATCTGATGGGGAGTAAATGCAGAGAGAGTTTTCAAAGACCCTTTCCAGGTGGCGTCACACAAAACGATTGTGCAGAGGAGAGCGCACAGCTCCTGCCTTCACAAAAGTCTCTCCATGCTCCTGGAACACAGTTCTTCTGTCCCGGATGAGCAGGTCTTCCTCTCAGACCGCCGCCCCGCTGCAGACGAGTGTCCTCGGGCGGCAGAAGCCTCGGCCTCAGTGGAGCGGAAGCTCCAGGAATGTGGGAACGTTCTCTCTCTCACATGAGAAACAAACAGAGCTGGAACATTTGCTGTTCTGTCACTCAGAACTTATTTCCTCCACATTATGCAAAATATGAATGCATGCATGTGTGACCAAATTCATGCATGTGTGGGCGTGTCTTTGCCTCTGTGGGCAGGTGTGTCTTGGTGTTGGGACTGAATATCGACAATCATTTCTACAACTGATTCCATTCATTACACATTTATATACATTTGTTTAGAGATACATTAATACTCTAGATATGTTTAGAATCTATATTAATCTGATCCAGATCACATCCTGTAAATGTATCAGTGAAATAATGAGATTAATATCATCCAGAGTTACAGTGATTCTCTAAAGGAGAAGTTCTAACTAAAATGTTCAGATCATTAACATTAGAAACTGTTCTGCTTCTCCTGGAGGACGTTTCAGTTCGACCACTAGGTGGCGATTGTGCTATAGCATTACACCTTAATCCAGAGGAAGAAGAAAGAATGAGGAAAAAACGATGCTTTAGATCAGGGATCCCAAACGTTTGTGAGGGCCACAGAACTGTTTTCTTCTCTGATGGGGGGGGGGTGTCGGTTTGTAGGCTAACAGAAAAACTGTATCAATCACAGCCTAAACGTGAACATTTAAAGTTTTTCAGAAAGCCACACGTAGGCAAATTTTAAATAATTCATTTCTGTAAATCTTCAGAGGAAAAAAATGCTATAAAATTTTAAAAACTAGATATACAGCATAACCTGTGACAGATTAATAGCTGAGTTGCTTAAATTGATAGCTAAAAACACTGAAGCTGATAGCTAAAAACACTGAAGCT
>NC_050518.1:33073173-33105240 GCF_002922805.2 Oryzias melastigma
CAGCTGTGACACGAGCACACAGCAGCCAATCAGGGCTGGAGCAGCATCAGGGCGAGGCGGCGGGAGTTTCATTATTGATGAGAGCGTTTCCTCTCCGGCTGCACATGTTTCAGCGGGAAACGCCTTCAGACCGCAAACGCCGCACGCTTACGCAACTCTTCTCTACCACAGAAGAAGGCCTGAAGCGCCGGACAGTCCCGTCACACTTGAAATGCCAAAAACACTTCAACACAAGAACAGGCCGAGCAGGAACCGAACCTGCAATCCTCCGATCAGAGGTCGACCACTCCACCACTGCACCGCCCTCTATCTGTGCCACCGCCTCATTGATCCGTGATCACAGTGATGGAGCGCCGGGATGTCACCTGTCTGCTGAAGGAGATCTTCACCTTCAGGAGGATTTCAGGTTTGTTTCTTCAAACCCGGAGTCTGCAGAGAAACATACAGATCCTCCAGATCCTCCAGATCCTCCAGATCCTCCAGATCCTCCAGTCTTCCAGTCTTCCACATCCTCCAGATCCTCCAGATCCTCCAATCCTTCAGATCCTCCAGATCCTCCAGTCCTCCAGTCTTCCACATCCTCCAGATCCTCCAATCCTTCAGATCCTCCAGATCCTCCAGTCTTCCAGTCCTCCACATCCTCCAGATCTTCCAGATCTTCCAGATCCTCCACATCCTCCAGATCCTCCAGATCCTTCAGATTCTTCAGATCCTCCAGATCCTCCAGTCCTCCAATCCTTCAGATCCTCCACATCCTCCACATCCTCCAGATCCTCCAGATCCTCCACATCCTCCACATCCTCCAGATCCTCCACATCCTCCAGTCCTCCAGTCTTCCAGTCCTCCACATCCTCCAGATCCTCCAGATCCTTCAGATCCTTCAGATCCTTCAGATCCTCCAGATCCTCCAGTCCTCCAGTCCTCCACATCCTCCACATCCTCCAGATCCTTCAGATCCTTCAGATCCTTCAGATCCTCCAGATCCTCCAGATCCTCCAGTCCTCCAGTCTTCCAGATCCTCCAGATCCTCCACATCCTCCAGATCCTCTAGATCCTCCAGATCCTCCAGTCCTCCAATCCTCCAGATCCTCCAGATCCTCCAGATCTTCCAGATCCTCCAGATCCTCCAGATCCTTCAGATCCTCCACATCCTCCAGATCCTCCAGATCCTCCAGTCTGGCTCTATGGCTTTGAAGAAACTTCAAACTTCACTAATTCCTTCATTTATGTTTAGACTTTTGACATGACCGATAAATCTAACTGATTAACGGTTTGATCTCGTGTCAGAGAGGTTTACAATCATTCATTTACTGCATTTACATGTATAGATACTCAAATAATTTGGATTCTACACTAAAGTTATGTTTCTATTCACTGATAAAAGAAGAGAAGAATGAAGGAACACCAAAGTCATAATAACAGAACTTCTCATGTTTCTTCCATTTTTAATTACAATGGATCTGCAGCTGGAAGATCTGATTAAACACGTTTTGTTTTGTCTATAACAACATTTACTGTGAGGATTCTTCCTAGAAATGAAGTGATCGCTCCTGTCATCCCGTGTCCTCTGATTAACTTCTCAGAGTGCTCTTTATTTAGCTGACGGTTTAGAGGCGGGGAGTCTGTCCGTGGTCACCCAGACACAGACGGGCCGTTAAACACACAAACGACGGGAGGTGGATTATTCCTGCAGTTTCAGGTGAGGCCGTTCCACCACAGCTCCCATCACGGATCAATATGAGGTCAGAATTCAGAACACTGAAGCAAATTCCACTGCGGCTCCACAGCATTCTGTCGTACGGCTCAAAGACTGACGGTTCGTTACCGTCCGCTTAAACCCTCCCTGCTCTAAAAACAGCTTCTGCTGAATCCACATCATCATTAATGAACAATCTTCTCCTGCTGAGAGGTAGATCCATCTGCTGATACTCCAGGCACTGTTACTCTAAATAAATCCACTGCTGCTAGTTCATAAACCAGAACTGGTTCAGCTGCTCTTCACTGTAAAAACATGCTGATTCATCACCTGAGCAAAGGGAAGAACTCAGGGTTTACCTGGTTCTGAGCCACTAGCTGGAGATCAAGCTAGACTCCTCCCCCTTCATTGTCCAAAAAGGAAGTCATTCTGTTTGTCAGAAGAAACATTCTTACTCTGGTACTTTTGTATGATCATCTTCTTGATAATTCTATTTTTTTCACCACAAACATCTTTATTTCACGTTATAAACGGACCAATCAGATGCCTCAGGAAAAGCATGTGGAGCCTGTTGGCCCCACCTCCAACAGATTCTCCCAAACCACTTTCAGTGGAAGGGGTGTGGCCTTCGAACAAGCCCACTTATGACTGGTTTCCATAGAAACGTTGACTCAGACCGACTGGACCAATCACTGTCGTCGATGTCCGCATCGAGGAGAAACAGCGACGGATTGGCTTTATTTTTCTGGAGCCAGAGGTAAGGGATGACGTCACACCCGCTCTGTCCAGTTCTACTGTACAGTTCATGTTCTGGGCAGCACCGCAGATTCATTTAGGAGTTTCGAGCCCTGCTGCTCCCCCTTGTGGCCTGCTGTATAATCACGGTGTGCAGTTTCCTCTCCTCAGAGCTTCCTCCACAAGAACCACGAGGAGCAGCTGTAACCAAGTCTCACAGAGAAGCACCAGGATTCAGGACCTTGACCCTGATCGAGGTAAATATTCAGATTGATAGTGAGATCTTTAACTCCAGAAGGTCAGGATGGATGTCCTTCACGCTTTTACCCACACAAAGAGAAGTGCCGAGCGATGGTCTAATGAAGAGCTGGCGTTCAAATGTATCTGTGAGCGGCTTTGTCATTTCCGCCATTATTCCATTAGGATTTGTCCTTTTCAGCTGCCGCCTCTCCAGTGTGATGAGACCGTTTTGATCTTTGTGCTCATGTGGACATCTTTAGAAACAAACATAACGAGCTCCCTCCTCTGATACCATTAATGATTAATGAACCTAATGGCTTCTCTTTCTCTTCAGACCTCAGCTCCTCATAAAAGAAGTATTGATTTGCATCAGCGCCTCCGCGGCTTTGTGCATCTTCAGACGGAGCGTGACGCACTCTGACAGCTGAAAGTGTTTTCAGGAGTGATTCTGTGAAAGGAGAGGGTCGAGGAGGAGGCGGACGCCATTTGATGGGCTTGTTTGCAGCCTCTCGCTGCTCCATTAGACGCTCTTTTGTTTTGTCTTTTATTGTGTCCGAACACATGGAGGTTCAGAGCATCACAAACACACAGTCATTCAGGACAGCTGTCAGCATTTGACACCATTCGGAAATAAAGCTGTGAAAGGGTTTAGACGAAGGATTTATTTTAGGACAAAGTCAGCACAAAAGTGGTATCATGTTTACTTCGTGCTTTGAATGTTTCAGGATTAAGTGGACGAAGACACGATGCTGCTGCTCACGCCGGATCAGGAGGTTCAGGTGACTTCAGGTGGACCAACAGGAAGGACTCCTCCTCCAACAGGTGCTGCCACACGCAGAGATCGTCCTGGTCTGACTGTCTTGTTACCCAGCAGCCTCCCAGCAGGCGTGAACGGAGGATAGATCACCTTATTGATCGTCTGTGAGCACGTATCAATATGGATCAATCAAAACCTGCACATCTAGGTGGAATTTAGAGTCACCAGTGACCCTATGAAGTGTGTTTGGACTGTGGAGGAGGTGTCCAGAGAAGACCCGCACATGCACCAGAACATGCACACTCTCCTCCGACGAACCAGTCGGGATTTGAACCAGAACCTTCTGATTGAGAGACACGAGCCACTGCACCACCTGAACCCTCGGTCTTCATTTCAGCTCAACAGGGATATTTTTAATATTGTTTTTGTGATTTTATTTGTCATGTGAATCCTTTCATGAACATATTTAGGCAGAATTCCCATCAACAGAGTGCAGCACTATCCAGTGGCCTGGATTTTAGAAGCAATTCGGACGCGATGATCACTCCTTTACTTTGGTTTACAGTCCACTCTGGTTTCAGAAATACTACCGCTCCAACACAAATAGAAACTCCTTTGTTTTCTATTTAAATATTGTATAGAATTTTGGATTGGATTATATCACATGTGTCAGAGTCAAGGCCCGGGGGCCGGATCCGGCCCTCCAGATCATTTTATTGTTATTAATGACCCGATGTTATCTTGATCTCATTTCTAACTTGTATAATTTTGACTAAATATATTTTTATGGAGAGTAAAATATTAAGTTGATTTATTCTGGAATAATATTCCTGCCTTTTTATTATTCAGAATTATGTTAAAAAGTTAACGTTTTAAAGTTTTTAAAGTTGGCATTCTGCAGCTTTTTGGACTATTTTGCAATTACCAATATTTTTTAGGCTGTTTTGGAGTTTGGTTCATGTTACAGCTACATGCTAGCTGCTTTGGCTAACCTATGATTCTTTTTTTCCTTTTTTTGGCATTTGCCTAAGGTTTTAGCTTTCTATCACCTTCAGCATCTTCAGCGGCCAAATTCATCTCACAGCCTTCACACTGCATTACTGCAGGTAATGCTATATATAGTTCATAATTATCTTAAAAGGTTTTGGTTTTAAAATGTTAAAAATGTAGGTTTAGGGTGTTCAATAAATGTTTATCCTGTTCGGCCGCGACCTCGTGTGTGTTTTGGATTTTGGCCTCTTTTATGATTGAGTTTGACTCACCTGGATTATGTGTGTTCTGGAGGAAGTGGGCGGAGTCAACAGCAAGGAAATAAAAGGAGAAAAGTTTGAGGCGTCAACAGCTGTCAGATGAATTAATAAGAACAAAGATTGGGGAAGGCGACGAGGGAGCCAAGAAAGAAATTAAGAAGGATAACCGACTCACCAAAGATGGATTAACGGAGAAAACCGGAGCCACGTCCACCTTGGTGAGATCATTCCATCTTCCTGTTTTTTGGACTTGTGTTTCCTGGTGGATCTACATGTTTTTGGACATTGGAGTTTTTGTCTGAACACTGGAAGAGACTAAAACGCCTAAACAGACAGAGGACTTTTTAAAATTTTCTTTTGGGGAATTTCGAGGATATTTGTTCACGTTTGACTAGTTTGTGTTGATTAAAAAGGGAAATTAGTTAAACTCTGATTTCTGTAAAGAAATCAGAGTTTACGTCACTGATCTCACAAAGTGAAAATTGAACCAATATGAACATTTTACAACTTTTATTTGACTCCACTGTGTTCTGATGGTGAAAATGTGGATTTTTAAAATTATATTTATTATATATATTTTTTATTTTACCGCAATGCATTGTGGTCTGTATTCGCTAATGTAGTGAGCATCAATCCAGACTAGTTTTTTGCAAAGACTTCTGGGAGATTTCTAGTGCACTCAATTCTGGAATAGTAGATTCAGTCAGCACTAGAAAATGCACTTTCTACGGTGAGTAGGGGGTTGGGACAGTCTTAGAGTTTCTTTTTCTCTGTGGGGATTTTAATGAACAACAGATGACAGTGTTTGAAATTATGACTTTTAATACTCGTGTTTAAATATATTTAAAATGTTTTGTTTCTCTATGTATGTTATGTGCTTGAATTTTATTCCACTTGGGGCAGGTCAAGCTGGACTGATTGGTTGATTAGTTAATTGAAGTGTTTCTGGGATGCTGGACAGTGTCTGTTAGCTTAAGCCTTTAACACCTGAGGCGTCATCTGTGACGCTGAAACTCAAAACCGTTAATAAACTGTATTTTCTTCAACCTTCAACAGAATGATTCCAGTAGATTGTGAAGGAGAAAAGCGAGCCGCTTCACAATCTACTGGAATCATTCTGTTAACGGTTGAAGAGTCACAGTAGATCAAAGAACAGAAACACTGGAGCTCCGGTGTTAAAGGGTTAATCCTGCAGCATCAGGACCCAGCGACGCAGCCGAGCTTCATTCTGAAGCTCGTCAGGAAACGTCTGTCTGAAGGAGGTCTGATGCCAAAACAATGGTGGGACATCTTCACGTGAACTCTGTCTGAACTCTTTATGAAGCCCGTGAACTCTGTGTGAACTCTGCGTGAACTCTGCGTGAAGCGCCCTGCAGGGATTCAGCGCCATAAGCAGCTGCTGGCATGTAAACCTGACAGATCTGAAGAAAACAGTCTGGAAACACAAACTTCTGTCTCAGGAAGTGTCAACCGTTTCTAGAGAAATAGGTTTGAACCAAAAGAAACGTGAGGAGAGACTGAAGACATTTTGATATCTGCTTTGTTTTCATGTTTATCCCGGGATGGGAAAGTTTGGTCCCAAAGTTTGATGTTAAAAGTGAAATGACAAATAGAGATAAACATACAAAAGTTGGGCTGCACGGTGGCGCAGTGGTTAGCGCTCTCGCCTCACAGCGAGAAGGCCCCGGTTCGACTCCCGGCTGGGATCTTTCTGTGTGGAGTTTGCATGTTCTCCCCGTGCATGCGTGGGTTTTCACCGGGGACTCCGGCTTCCTCCCACCGTCCAAAAACATGCTTCATAGGTTCATTGGTGACTCTAAATTGCCCCTAGGTGTGAATGTGAGAGTGGATGAGTGTGATTGAGGCCCTGAGACAGACTGGAGACCTGTCCAGGGTGAACCCCGCCTTCGCCCTTCAGTAGCCGGGATGGGCTCCGGCGCCCCCGCGACCCCGAAAGGGAAGAAGCGGTCAAGAAGATGGATGGATGGATGGATACAAAAGTTCAGCAGCTTAACACGGAGGTTAAACCCAAACAAACAAGCTGTTCTGAGCGGCTGTCTGGCTCAGACCGGACTGACCCACTTCTGCTGCGGCGCTGCCCTGTTCCAGAGCGGCACGTGGCGCCCACAGTCGCCTCGCACCCACGCTCACGTGCACGCCCTAACACACACACACACACAAAAGCATCTCTGTGTGTTCATGGGAAACTGGACTGGACGCCAACCTGTAACCTGCAGCTCAGTTCCTTCAGCTGTGACTTGAGACAAAGACACTCTTATAAAAACACCCAAAAACTGCTGACTCATGGTTGAGCCCAGGTGTGGTTTGTATCTGCTGATCCTAAAGATCCAAAACTGAACTCAATGTTCCACCAGAGCAGTAAAAACCTCAAATCAGACCCAAAGCTGAGAGAAGACTTAACACAGTACACGTCCCTCCAGGTCAGAGGTCACCCTGAGGTGAAGGTAAAAGGTCAGCTTTGGTTTGCAAATAACATAATAAAAAACAATTTTATTTAAAAGCGCTTTTCAAAACACTCAAGTACAAATTAAAAAAGTAAAGGAAAAAAAATACTTTAAGAAAATGATAAAAACACAATAAATATGTTGACATCTGATGACAGATGAAGGAAAATTGTGATTTGGAAGAGCAGATTTAAACAGGTAGGTTTGAATCTGGATTTAAAAAGGGAAAAGTAGCCTGGAACCGACCCAAACAGGCAGACGGTGGATCCAAGTGCAGCAGGTTTCTAGGCACAGACAGGACAACAGCTAAAAGTCCACAGAGCTAAACCAGGGTCAGGCCGGCGGGGGTCAAACACCAGCATGAGGGCATCAACCAGAGAGGTCCGGGCCCAGGCGAGGGTCGGGGCAGGCGCCAAACGAAGCAGAAGATCAGGTCAGGAGGAGAACGATCAGGCAGAGCGGCACAAACAAGACTCCACACTGGGCAGAGACCAAACACTGCTGGACTGATTGCTGATGGAAACCAGCTGTGGGGCTCCTGGGAGTGACAGCAGGGGCTGATGGGAAGTGAAGTGAAGATAGAACTCTGGAGATAGTTCCTGCTGGAGGCCAGAGGGGGAGACGGGGGTCATGGAGGTTAAAGTGTAGAGAAGTTTGGATTGAATCCTGAAAATAAGCGGGAGCCAGTGCAGCTGTTGGAGAACGGGAGAGATGTGATGGAAGGAGGGAGTTCTGGTGAGTTCTGGACCAGCTGAAGTTTATTCAGAGTCTTATTGGGAAGAGCAGTCAGCAGAGCATTGAAGTGACCAGACTTTGAACCAGAGTGGAAGCTGAGTGGACGGTGAGTGAGGGGCGGAGACGATTAATATTTCGTGAGTTTAAGTTTATTAGATTTATATGCCGCTTTAAAATGACCTCAGTCGAACAAGGCGCCTCACCATAAAAGTTAGAAGAACAATAAAATCACAGCTAAAAAGTAAAAAAAAGATAAAAATAGAGATAAATAACATTACATAAAAGTGTAAAAACACCAGATAAAAACAAAGATAAAACAATAAACAGTAAAACACACCAGCAGAGTCTCATACGGCCTGGCGGTAAAAATGGTTTTAAAGTGTTTTAAAAATGGACAGTGAGGACGCCTGCCGGATGCTCAGTGGTAAAGCGTTCCACAGCTTCGGTCCACAGATTGAAAATGTTCGTTCCCCCTTGAGCTTCCTCTTGGACCTCGGTACCTCCAGGAGAAGCTGATCAGCTGACCTGAGGCTCCGGGTCGGGGTGTAGGGACAGAGAAGCTCAGAGAGGTACGGCGGTGCACAGTTGTTCAAAAATTTAAAAACAAATAAAAGAATCTTAAAATGAATTCTAAAATTCACAGGCAGCCAGTGAAGGGCAGCCAGGATGGGGGTGATGTGGTCCCTCTTACGCGCTCCAACCAGAACCCGAGCTGCAGCGTTCTGGACCAGCTGGAGACGTGAGAGGGTCGACTGGCTGACTCCAAAATAAAGAGAGTTACAGTAATCCAGCCGGGATAAAAGCGTGGATTACTGTCTCAAAATGATGTTCAGATCAAAATGGTTTGACCTTCACCAGCTGCCTCAGATAAAAGAAGCTGGATTTGATCACTGAGCTGATCTGACCGTCAAGTTGAAAATCACTGTCCATCTTAAAACCCAGATTTGACACGGACTGTCTGAGATGAGGAGTCAAAGGACCCAGCTCCACTGAGGAGGGGTCACAGGAGCTGTAGGACCAAACACCATCACTTCTGTTTCTTATCGTTAAAACTTAAAAAGCTGAGGGCCGTCCAGCCTTTGATGTCTTGGAGACAAGACAGTAGTGGTGTAACGGAGCCTCCTTTCCTTATTGGTAGATAAATCTGACTGTGAAATGAAAGGAGACTCCGTGTTTTCTGAGGATGGAACCCAGAGGAAGGAGGTACAAGGAGAATAAAAGTGGTCCTACAATAGAGCCCTGTGGAACCCCAAACAACAGTGGAGCAGTTGAGGATCCCGACATGCTCTCACAGACAGTCCTGTCAGTTAGATAAGATCTAAGCCAGTCGACTGCGGTACCACAGATTCCAGCCAAACCTCTCAACCTGGACAGTAAGAGATTGTGGTCCACAGAGTCAAAAGCTGCAGACAAGTCCAGCAAGAGAAGGACAACGTCGTTCCCATCGCCAGTGGTCCAGAAGATGTTATTAAAAACCCTCAGCAGCCCAGATTCTGTGCTGTGAAGAGTTTTAAACCAGACTGGAATCTCTCCAGGACATGGTTCTCGGTTAGAAAAGACTGCAGCTGTAGGTACACCACTCTCTCTAAAAGTGGTGTACCTACAGCTGCAGTCCTGGTGAAAGTAGGCGGAGCAAGTAATGCTACTGATATGTGATTGAAAGGATAATGAACTGTCAAGGATGACATCATGACACTCAGACCCTCAACCTGAGGGGAAGGAGAAACTGAGGAGGACTCTTTGGAAAGGGTGCAATTGGAACCTACAAGGAGCAATTTGGTTTGATCACTGTTGAGTTTGAGGAAGTTTAAGGTGAACCAGGTTTCATTTCAGGCAGGCAGCAGGAGAGGGAGGAAGGTGGAAGAGAGGAGTTGGGTCTACTGGACAGACGGAGCCTGGCAGGGTCTCCCATGACAGGCAGGTCCTGGGTGACGAGCCAGACAAAGAGCGGTTCACACAGACTGATTACTGCTCCGCCTCCATCAACTCTCAGTTACCACCACGTCCAATGAACTCATTTGGGGTTTTCAGATCTAAACTTCACTATTATTGATTTCTTCTGGAAGGAGCATCGAGTCTGTCCAGCAGAAGAACTTTGTTTTTGTCTCAACACTCCGGTCGTGGCAGCAGATTTTCAGGGAAGGCTGAACTCCGCCTTCGTCCTGGGACGGCTGGGCTCCAGTAACCTCTGACCCTGCAGGACTGAGCAGGTACGATAATGAACGCTTAGGTTTGTCAGACACTCCTCTCAGTGTTCTGTAGGGTGCTGAGGTGTTTGCTGGGGTCAGGAGGTCATCAACGGGTTCACTGCTCCACAGAGACTGGCTGTGATGGAACTGCTGAAGACATGAGCCCAACTGTGAGGAGGCCTTTGTGTGACAGCTGTGCAGCCTGCGAGTGTTCTGAAAGGAGAACAGGACGTCCCAGAACATTTACAGCTGTGGGTCCGTGGAGATGAAGGCTGAATGAAGGTCTGTGCAGCAGCGTGCACGCTCGCTCTGCCAGCGCTGCTGTTCCTGGGAGAAGGAACTCTCTGGAAAGGATGTCCTCTGGTCAAACTGTCGACGGCCTTGATGAGGACGGAAACGTTTCGATGATCCCAGGTTTTGAAAACACAGACACACGTGGGTTCTTTGAAGGAGCATTTATTTCATTATTGACCTGAAAGTTGGTCGTCATACTTCCATGCAGTAGGAGCTGACCCCCCCCCCCATCCTTCTAGACTGAAACGCTTTCAACAGTAACTCAGTACAGAAAAGTACATTGGATTGGAAAATATCCTACCATAAATATAGACACTTATTAATGTATCGATTGAGCACAAAAAGAGTCATTTTCACAGTAATGGAAACAAAAAAACTTCTGATATTAATCAGCACAACTTCCTATTTTATGAAAAACCTTTGATGTCATTCCTCAAACTGAAACTGAAACTTCTTCCAATAAATCTTTGGAAAGCATTCCTTCAATATTGTCGACAGTACAGTCAACCTGAGAGACTCTAAGTTCTGTATCCTGTGAAGAGGGCACCAGCTCAGTGGCCTTATGGTAGAGTGTCTGCCTTCAGAACCGGAGTAACCCGAACCCGCTCCCCTGGGGGATGCACCAGAATTGATTTTAAAATTTTACTTTTAGTTTTTAGAGCCTCCCACGGTCAAGCCCCGACGTACATCTGTGACCTTTTAACCCCGTACTCTTCGGCCCGATCCTTGAGGTCTTCCAGTCAGAATCTTTTAACCATCCCTAAAACCCGCTTTAAGACGAGAGGGGACGTCTCCTTCCAAGCTGTTGCTCCTCGTCTCTGGAACTCCCTCCCACTGCCGTTGCGTCAGATCAACTCCGTTGAGTGTTTTAAATCCCAGGTCAAGACGTTTCTATTCAGGAGAGCTTTTAGTTGATCTTAGCCCTTGTTTTATTATGTTTTACTGTGTTTTTAGTTGTTTTATTACTGATTATTGGTTTTATTTCCCTGTGTCTTCTGATTTTATGTTCTTTGTTAAGCACTTTGTGATCCGTTCTGTGAAAAGTGCTATAGAAATAAAGATTCTTCTTCTTCTTCTTCACCAAAGGCGGAGAACAAATTTCACTCATCTAGATCCGTGTCTGATAATGGGACTTTACCTTTGACAAGCACAATTTAATAAGAGAGGAAGGAGCACATTGACCCAATCTGAGTGAAATCAAAACATAATAGACAAGAATCAGACAGGATCGGACACGAGAAGTCATGATAAGGACTTCTATCATGAGAAATATCTCTGCTCTTTGCAGATCATGTTGTCCTGTTGGCTTCATGAAACCAAAACCCCCAGCATTCATTGGGGCGGTTCACAGGCAAGTGTGAAGCAGCTGTGATGAAGGTCTATTTTATCTTTTCTTGGGTTTCTGTGCAGCTGGGCTGTGACTCCGCCTATTCCGCCATCAGCCACAGCTCCACTTTGCTAACCGGTCACACAGCGTTTAAGGAACTCTTGCTGTCTTGTGTATCGAACCTTAGCTCTCTGTGTGTATGTGCTCTTTAATTACTGACTTTCCCTGCATTTTGGTTCTAATCTGAATTCGACATTACTGACTCATTACTGCGAGAGACTCGAAATCCAAGTGCGATCACTATTGTGAATGCATTGGTCGATAACTCATGTAATGACAGAGAAATGAGGATGTCAGTTTGTGTGATTGTGTCAATGCTAATGTTTGACTCTTGTATTTATCACATATTTTATCCTTTTTATTATATTTTAGAGGCTGAATGAATGATGCTCTGATCAGAGAGCATTTTAAAATGTGTTGTAGTTCAGACGATGAGAATAATGGGTCAAAAGATGGAAGCTGGCTCACCTCTACGCTTACATTTCACTTCGTACGCTCAGAATATTTCGTCTATTCTCTTTATTCCACCTTCTTAAAGAAGATTTTCTAACAATCATTTCAGCCATTCGATTCCCACCTTAGTGATGTAATCATGAACATAAACACAGAGCAGGAACGAAACCGTTTGAGTCTTCTGAGTGGAGTCACATCCTGAGTTTTTAATAGATCTTTTGAGTTTTATGGTCATAATTAAAGTCTTCACCTGCTTCTGTAAAAACTGCTTTTTCTTGACATTTTATGTAATGAAGCGGTAAAGTCGTTCATCCGGTGTTCCTACATAAATTCTCTTTTGTGAGTTGAATCACAATAATGACAAAGTCTGATTCTGTTCCTCTGGGTTTCAGTGAAGACCAACCACAGATTAGTGTTAAAGTCCTCTTAAGGTCAGTGAGGTCAAAGCTTTGATTCCTGGAGGATGTTGAGACTCACGGCTGACGTGTTGCTTTAAAGCGGAGTGCTGTTGCTCTCAGGACGGTTCATACATGGATCCTGATCTGGGCTGAGGCTGCAGCTGCTTCAGTCTCTGATGAGCTTCAAGCTGTACTTTGGTTTTCTGTCGGTGCACAGTCACACACTGGCCCCTGCTGGAGGAGGGTCTCCAGTCACAAACGAGGTCTGTCTTCCTGCTGCGAGGCAGGGAGCAGGACGAGGAGAAACATGTTCAATCTGAGTTCCCTTCAGTGCTGGAAGAATTATTTCACTGCAATGAAGCCGTTACTTCAGGTCTGCAAGGGTTAAACTATTGATGAGCTGGAGGCATTTTAATGATCAGCAGAGTTACAGTCCAGTTGGGGGGGGGGGTATTAATGAGGAGTGAGGCAGGAGCCAGCAGACCTGCTCATCACTGAAGCACCAGATCCATTTGTCCTCCAAAGAGGTTGGAGTGTTGAAATTTGAATTATTGACACTGAAATTCCCTTTTCTCGGCTTTAGAATCCACTGAAATTCAGTTAATAGTGTAGTTCAGAGGACGTGTGTTATTTCGCTGTTGCCGGATATTTAAGGGTTAAAGGGTTAACTGAACTTAAGACAGCTGTGGATCATGACAAAACTGAAACGACTGTGACTGACACGAACAACTTAAAACACGACCAGATATAAAAGATCCAAACTAAACCACAGAGTCCTGACAGTACCCCTCCCCAAAAGGGCAGATCCCAGATGCCCCAAACACCCAAGAGGAGTGGACCCTTATGAGCAAAACCAAAACAAGCCCAGAAAACAGAGCTCCTGCATCCAGACGGGTGTGAGCGGATCAGAACCCCTCAGGAACAGGCAAGAGAGGAACATCCCGGCGACCCTCCACTGGAACAGGAAATACAGCCAAGGGGGAGGAGCAGCGACACACCACTGGAACAGGAAATACAGCCAAGGGGGAGGAGCAGCGACCCTCCACTGGTACAGGAAATACAGCCAAGGGGGAGGAGCAGCGGCCCTCCATAAGAACATGAGGCTTGAAGGATGGCCCCGACATCCCCCCTCAGGATCGGATTGGATAGACGTGTTTGACGTGACTCGATCTGGCTGAGAACCCGGCTGGCGTGGACTGCGGTGGTACTGCAGCTAAGACTCTCCTGCTGAGTCGTCATTCTGTCAGGAATGGCGGGTGGAGGACCCAAACACAGGAGACGAGGCTCGGTGACGAGAAGTTAAAACATTTAACAAATTAACCAAAACATGACAAAAACTCATGGAGAAACAAGAATGTGACTGAAGACGAGGAAGAACTAAAACTAGAGTCTTAAATCAAATTAAAACACCTGTGATCATGAAAAACCAGATTCTGTTCTTATAACGTTGGTTCACATTTCAATCATTCCTGGAGGTAAAACCTGATTTTTATGTGATTAGAAAGTATTTTTAACGATGATATAAACAACGCTGAGGCTTCACGTAGGCTGAAGTCTGCAGCCCGGATCTCTCCACATCATTTACGGAGCGCACACTGAAAGTGAATCAGGAAGCACATTTTATAGACGTGCATAAATTGAACAGAGCCGAGTCTTCCTGCTCTAATCCTGAGTATATTGGCCTTTATCTCCAGAGCACATAAAATGATGCTTGAAGCTCATCTGGGGAGCATGTGAGCCCATTTGATTTAGGATCTGGCTAATATCTGCAGCTCCCACACATGGGTCACCTTTATCCCCGGGCCAAGAGAAGAAATGAATCTGACAAACACATGCATTACACAGAACGCACGCCCTCTTTCACTTTTATGTTTTGAAAGACCAGGACAGGAAGTTAGCATCATCTGGTTCTTTGAGAAGATGTTTAATACGAGGAAAACATTAAACCACGTTCTGAATGTTATAATAGATCCTCACAAATGCTCAGAATCTAAAAGAACTGAGAGAATGAATCGATTATCTCTTTCACAGCGGAGCTCCAGAGTTTATGTTCTTTGATTCTTTGTGAGTTTTCAGCCGTTAACAGGATCATTCCAGCAGATTGTGAAGAAGAAAAGCGATCTCGTCGTCTTTCTCCTTCACAATCTGCTGGAATGATCCCGTTAACAAGTGAATCGTTACCGCACGCTAAAGATTTTGTGTTTAAGCGTCACCGGCGACGCCGCAGGTGTTAAAGGGTTAAAGCAGGGCTGGCCAAGCCCGGTCCGAGACATCTGTAGATCTCTGATTACCTGACCAGGTGTGACCACTCAGAACAGGAGACCAGTTGAAAGAGAAGTGTAAAGCATGCAGAGGTAGAAGTCCAGGTTCGGGCTCCTTTAAACTATATATATTCTTCTTTTTAAACAGGTCTTGTTACATTTCAATGTCAATAACAAACATTTTATCGATGAAAGTTCCACCTTTATTAGTTCAAAGGGTTTATTATGTTAAAAGAGGTTCACAAGACTAAACAAAAATTCACTTTATATCATGTAGATTTCTTCTTTGTATATTTAACATTCATTTCTTATGAATCCTGACTTTTATAAATTCATTCAAACACTTTGGGAGCATCATAATTAAACAGAGCACACAATGATGACTTTAAAACTCTGCTCTGGTGGTCCTGTAAGAGCCCACCACGTGTCACATGACCTACACGATCTTCATTCGGTGTCCCTCGAGGAACGCCACATTTATTCCTGCAGGTTCAGCTGCATTTATCTGTCAGTCTGGGGAAAAGCTGCATTCCACCTTAAGACTGAACAGCTCAGCAGGATTAGGATGTGACTGATGGTGCAGAGACCGCAAACAAAACTTCAGCTGACAGCCCTGTAGGGGGGGGGGGGCGTTAAACCGAGAAGAGTTCTGCTTTCTCGCTGAAGAACGGATGACTTCACCTCAAACTTTCTCTGTGGCTCTGATTTGACTGACTTGGATTTCACGTGTTTAGTTACATTTAAGAGTGATCCAGAAAAAAAGGACTTTCAATATAATATAATTTACAAATTATTTTCTTTCACACAGATACATCTGTCTGCTCTCTGTCTGCTCTGTCTGCTGTGTCTGCTCTGTGTCTGCTCTGTGTCTGCTCCGTCTGCCTGCTCTGTCTGCTCTGTGTCTGCTCCGTCTGCTCTGTGTCTGCTCCGTGTCTGCTCTGTGTCTGCTCTGTCTGCTCTGTGTCTGCTCTGTGTCTGCTTCGTCTGCTCTGTGTCTGCTCTGTGTCTGCTCTCTGTCTGCTCTGTGTCTGCTCTGTGTCTGCTCTCTGTCTGCTCTGTGTCTGCACTGTGGATGTTCTTGTCATTGTTGCAGTCAAAGAGTCGTATCTTCTGTGACAGACGTCCTGGTGTTTTTGTGGTCGTCTGTCTTTCTTGTGGTCTCTGACCCAAACCAGAGAAGATTCTTCAGGTTCTGCTTGAGTTATTATCACAGTTTCCTTTGAACTGCTCTCATGAAAACATATTCATTCCTTTTCTGTGAATGTCTGCTGTGTTCTGTGTATGTGGAGCTGAGAACAGAGTGAAAAGACAAACTCGTGTTCGTGTCAGTTTGTTCCCTGATGCAGAAGACTGGTTAGACGGCTCCTCGTCACCTCTTTAACCTTTGCTGACGAGTTTGTCACGTCTTACTGAGGAGGTCATCTCTGCCAATTAACTCAGGGAAATGTCCTCTGTTCTTGTTTTTGCCGGTCGCCATCTCAGCTATGAGCTGGACAGCATCTAATCAGCTGAGCAGCGCCGGGCATGAAAGAATCTCTCTAAAGAGAAAAGAGTGCTACAACAAAGCTGCTCTGACTGAGATGATTGCAGCATGAAGAAAAGAAGAGCACTGATGGATCCGTTTGTAGCTGACCCCAAACTGAATAGCAGCCAAAGAGGCTGCTGATTGGAAATGAAATCTGCCCACTGAGAGTGACAGCCTCCACAGCCTTCACGCTGAGATAGAAGTCTGAGATGAAACGAGCCATCGCTCACCATTAGGCTCTGATATTTAACATAAGGTGATGTTTCTACCAAATTAAACAAAAAAGTGATGCAAAAGCAGTGGTGTCTGCTGCAACACCTTCATGTCCTTCATTGGAGCAGAGGATGCCAGTACGTCTGTTCCTTCTCCAGACTTCGATGTACAGTCAAAGGTCTACATCAGATGTTCAGTCATGTGACTCCACAGTGCGGCACTATGGATGTGGGTCGGTCCAATGTCTCCCTGAAACTGAGATTGAATTTTAAACATGCGCTGCTGTGGAACAAACTGAAACGTCTGCAGAGCAGCAGTCTGAGCCGCAGGCTTTGACTGTCTCATAGACCCATGTGTCAGGAGTCAGAGTTCTGTCTCCCCTCTGGCCACCGGAGGGAGCTGTCTCCAGAGTATTGAACACACTACATCTCCCAGCAGCCCCAGCGCACAGTCCCCAGATGCCACTCACCTGTTCATCATCCACCTGTCACTCGTGCCAGCATGACCAGTAAATCTCTCCATCAGACACTAAAGATTCCGTGTTTGCTGGACGTCCTTTATTTCTTCTTCCTGTCTGACAGACAGTTACAAACTTTCTGTTCTTATCGCCAGCTCAGGTGATGCGTCTGTCAGTGAGCTTTCACAGGTAACTCAAGGTCTGGTTCTGTTTGTGTTTCAAACATCTGGAAGTGGAGAAACGGTTTGTTTTCACTTATCTTGTGTGATTTATTACCCGTGTCGCCGGTTCATCACAGGCACATTTGGACGTACAAGACGCTTCGTATCAGTTTGTTCTTCTGACTTTTCATTTTACGACCCACAGCCCACACGCCTCTGCTGATGTATGTGGAGGTGTTGTGGGAGATGAGGCCGTGTTTGTCACGTCAGACAAAGAGAGTCCTGCAGTCGGACTGATGGGACTTCTGCATGATGCCGGTGAGGTCTTCAGACGCTCAGAGCTAAGAGATGATCAATCGGGATACTTCCAGACCATAATAATACTGATGAGTTAAATAAAACGTAAAATAACTGCAGAAAGAGGCTTTGCTCTTCCTAAACATTTCAGTGACACAGGAAAAAAAAACGTTATTTTATGTTTGGAAAGATTAAAATGTGTTAAATTTACCCAAATCTCCTATGATTAATTAAACCGTCTAAAAGTAGAATGTAAAATAGGAAACCAAAACAATTTGATAAACACAGTATGCTAGAATTTCTGGGTAAACTTGGTCATTTTTGGACTAATTTGTAACCATAAGTACATTTTTCTTCATCTTTGATATGAGACAGAAATCATTTAATGCTAAATAAAATACAGACAATTTAGTTATTTATTCAGTGTAAAACGAGCCTCCTGTTGACTGACTCTTTACTTGTGGGCGAGCTGCTGAATGTGTTGGGAATCTGACTCTACGTGGAAGTACGACGGGTGGGTCAGCCTATCAGAGGCGAGGGCGGAGGAACATCAGACGGGAATCGACCCACAATGCTTTGCTCTGAACCTTTGCAATCACTTTATGAGACGTCATTTGAACAGAAAAATACATTTGTCAAAACATGAATGTTTTTGTTGGCTCATCAGCTGTGGCGGTCATATGGCGGTCCACGGACGGAAGCCCTGAAGGGAATCATGATTCTTGTTTGCTTTCAAACAGGGTCTGAAACATAATAAGAGAATTTAGGCAGCATTGTTTTAGATTTAGAATTTCTAAGCTCATGAGCTACATGCTAACACTGTAGTGCTAGTCCTTATGAGAACATTTTCGATGTCATTTCTAACAGACTGGAGGCAGAGATGAATCATGGAAGTGGTTCTGTAATATCACGAGCCTGAAAGCAGAGGAGCAAACATTTAAATCCTGTTTAATTTTACCACCAGATTAGAGAAAATCCAGCAAATGACCAGCCTGTTAGCTGAGGTTGGTCCTGAAGATTTAGGATGTTTACTGCCCCCCCCCCCAGAATCCAGTCCTCGAGGGCTGTTTTCTAACCAACCTGCCATTGATGCTCCTCACTCGCCCAAAACAGCTGATCCAGGTAATCGGCAGCAGATGAAACAGGGTTTCTGGCTGGCCCTCGAGGTCTGGACTCTGATACCGCTGTACTGTTTTTGTTTTGCCTCTCGTACCCCACAACTCTCTTAACTTGTTTCACCTCTCCTCTCTATTATTTATTATATTTACCTTCTGCTTCTGTCAAATTTCCGGCGTGACGCCCAATGAGGTCATTCTTTTGAGATATTGGGTTTTAAGGATGAGACTGAATGGATGAACTGAACTCTGAGTTCCCGCTCCACCGCAGGTCTACAGGTTCATTTGAATGTGCAGTAGTGTCTTTCAGTTGAGACTTTGTTTGGTTTCTAGTTGGAAGTTGTGACGTGTACAGAAGCTCTAAGGCGAGAGGCTCTCTCACACTGACATTGGTTGGTGTTTCACCTGCAGGTTGGATTAGTGGCAGTTCCTGTAACAGCCTGTTGACTGTGTTTCTCACTGTCAGTTTGGAATGCGTGATGACGGGACTGAAGCTTGAAAAGCTGGGATAATGATCTCCCAACAGACATGAAGGTTGTCCAGTGGGTTTGGTAGTTGTGAAGAAGTTGATCTGGTCATTGTTTATGGGGTTAAATTTCTTCATCGTTATTGTTTTTAATGAAAAATATCCATTAAGTTTTGGCCAGAAACTGAAACAAAAGTCATTTGAACGGAGCTCCATCTTACAAGTGTTTGTTGGAAGTTTGACAGTCATGGATACACTGATGATGAATGAAACCTGACTTTTCCGTGACAGAATCAGCCATGAACTCTTCCGTTCATCATTTGATCTCACAGTCCTGTGAATCTTCTTCTGTTTTTAGGCCCAGAGAAGAGATGAAACGTCTTTCATGAACCTCATGGTTACAAATGATTTCTATTAACGCTGCAGGTTTTCCACAAACGGTTGAAGTGTTATTTCATTTCTGACCTGATCCACTCCAGGAGCTCTGGAGATCCTTGTGACGGTTATGAACAGAGACTTTGTCGTCTGACTGAACTCTGGTGTTTTGGGACAAAACAACTCTGAGGAATTCATCGTCAGATTGGTGGTGTCACACACTGTCTCGGCTGCGTGTTTTGAGAAAGGATCTCATCTAAAACGGCGTGTTTTCTCGGTCACACGGCAGCAGAGGTTTGGTATAAATGATGTGTCCGTCAGCAGGCTGAGGGCTCCTGAATGGAAACAGTCAGTGGGCTGAAACCAGCATCTGCCCGCTGACAGTACATCATCTGAACACGGTCGGCCCACTAAACCAAACACTATAAAGGTGTGGGCTGTGCAGGCGGTAAAACGTCTGGGACTTTGACTCTTTCTATTATTTACTCTCTTTGTTCCAACAAATTGCCTTCAGGACTCAAACTGGAACTCTTCTTTTGTCCCGAAAAACATCTTTGTTTTTAGCCAAATAAGACCACAGATACATTAACTGAGAGAATTATTGTTGGTGACATTATTTCAGAAGAAGAATCAAAGTCATTGATGCAATAAAACACTGAGAAGCTTTGATTGACTAACTACAGTGCTGCTACAGCCTAAAGGTTCAGAGCTGAAAATGCAGAACAAGAAACCAATCCTGGCTTCCATAAATGTGGAAACACCAAAACAAGATCATCAGCAAGAACTCCACATGTTTTAACCCAGACGAGTCCAGGAAGTTATCAACGAGTGGAGTAAACCCCCTTCATTCTGACGTTTGTCTAAAGAAGACACAGGTAGAGGCAGGTGACACGGAGACACGGAGGAGATTTAGTGGAAGAGATGTTAGTACGGATCATCACCGTCATCTCCTCAGAGGATGGTAGAATACAGCCTCGACAGAAGGAGAGGGACGAGGACAACTCCAGGTGGTTTGGTGTCTCCTCTCTCAGGTAAATTAAGTGATTGAGTGTCCCGGTTCATTTAACATAAACATCCTGAACGTTTGATCAATCCACCAGCGATCCCGGTTCTATGGCTCGTTAAACATCAGAAAAAGGAAGTCCGAGACTCACGCTGCTGATCAGAAACTCTAGTTCTGTGGGAGGTACGAGAAGATGGTGAACAAAATAACATTTAAATTTATACTCGAAATGATTTAAAATTTATCTTAATTGGACATCAGAGCAGTTTCAGAATGCAGCAATAAAAAGGAGGAGTTTGTGTGAAGATACTGGCAGCAGATTTAACTGAAGTCTGAGAGATAGAGACCAAAAACAGGGAAGTTCACGATTCCATGAGGTGACACAGATGTGACACGGAGAACGACAGGAGAGGCTCAGGAAGATCCTCGTGATGGCGTGAAGGAGGCAATGCTTCGTCATAGCTTGAGTGTCAAATCCTCTTCAAACATTCTGATTTCTGTGTTCCCCATTCATGAGTTATCTTGTTGGTTCGCAGCAGATCATGTTTAAAGATCCTCTCCATGCAGTACAATTGGGTTTCTCTCATGTTGTAGCATTTTTATGATGATGGAGGACATTTATAAAATGATCTAATGAGTTTATGGATATTTATTTGTTCAAATCAAGATACAGCAAGTGAAATGGGTGGGCTAAAGTCTCCCTGCTCCGCTCCATTCCGATTCATCCACTTCCAGACCAGTAGATCCATGAACGTCTTTGTTTTCCTCGTCTGAGCTGGAATCTGGATCAGGACTGTACGGCTGGATGGAAAACATTTTGCTCGCCATTTCTGCTGCTCCACTGATGTTAGCTTGGGGAGTAAGGAGCTGGACGCTAGCAGGAGAGAGCGTAAAAACGGGATGATGGGATATCAGCAGAGGCTTACTTCCATACCAACAATCCCACTGACAAATCACAGGAAAATTCCCAATGAACTCCTGCCACTCTGCAGAAATTATGTCCTGGAAAATGACAAGTTTTGTGATTTTCGAAAAACAAAACGGCGTAATAATTAAAGGACGACCAGGAACGCTTTTCCAAAAGATCAAAGATAACGGTGGTGGGACTTTACTGGAGCAGACATGTCGCTACAACAACGATGGTTGAGCGACGCTGAACTCTCTGTCACAACAAAGAAACCAAAGCTGCCACACAACGTTTCAAATAAAATGGTAAAACGTTTCAACGGTAAAATGTAAAATAATAATAATAATAAAAAACCTCTAGAAACATTGACTTTGGAAACATGTTCTTACTGGTTTGTTGTTTTGTCTTGTATACATTTTTCTGTTGAAAGAAATGAAAAAAGAAATGTTAAAACTTATAAAGACGCTGAAAGAAAATGTTATTGAAATGAATAAAAAGAAAAACTGAAGAAACGATTTGTTAAAGTTTTCATAAATGTATTTGTCTTCAGTTTAAAATAATGAACAGCTTGACCCCCCCCCTCCCTCCCCCGTCAGGAAAAAGACAAAACATGATCACAAAAGCACCAGTCTGAGCTCAGAGACCATTCTTGAGCCTCTGGCTCCCCCTAGTGGACAGGTGGATAGAGCAGCCATCTCAACAGGTGTCTGCTCTCTTAAAGCGGCTTTGAATCACTTCACGGGGATGCATATTAGTATAACCCGGAAACTTGGCAAAAATAAATAAATAAATAATTATAATAATTAATACGTAAATGTGATAGATCTGTTTAGAGTTTAGCCGCAATTCACATCTGTCAAAAATTTATAGAAATTTTTATTCTCAGTCAATTTTATTATTTTCATCCTAAAACATTCAGGTAAAATAATATATATATATATTTTTTTATCAAACTTAATGTTATAAAAGCTGATGATTTTTTTTTATTTTATTTTATTAAATAGTATTTTAAGACAAATGTTGTCTTAAAATACTATTTAATAATAATAATAAAAAAGAGGCCAGACTGAGATGGTTTGGACATGTTCAGAGGAGAGACAGTGAATATATTGGTAGAAGGATGCTGAGTCTAGAGCTGCAGGAAAGAGGTCTAGAGGAAGACCAAAGAGGAGGTTTATGGATGCAGTGAATGAAGACATGAAGGTGGCTGGTGTTAGAGTGGAGGATGCTGAAGACAGGCTTAGATGGAGGAAACTGATTCGCTGTGGCGACCCCTGAAGGGAAAAGCCGAAAGGAGAAGAAGAAGAATTTTAAATATCGAGTTCTAAATGTATTCACTACTACTAGGTTTCTTACATACATATTGCACCTTAAGGTCCTTGTTTTTAATTATTATTGTTTTTATTTTTAAATATTTCTTATGATGCCTTTGTAAAACATAATATCTTAATATAACTGTATGTCCAATCCTCTGTATGTTGTGTTTCTTTTTTGTTCCGTGTCTTAAGTTCTGAAAATAAAGTTATAAAAATAACTAACTAAATAAATGACTCGTTATTCCCGATGACACAGCTGCTCCAAATCCCGTTAAAACCATAGACTGTAAAAATATTTTATTTATTTAATATTTAATTATTTTATATACAGTCTATGGTTAAAACTCTCAACCAGCGCGAGTAATAAAGTTTTTTAAAAAAAAGGCGCAAAAAGGAAGTGACGCAACACACATGCGCGTGGTTAGGGCGTGGTTAGGGAAGGGTGTCGCGATACTTCGTTCCAGTCTGAAGGTAACTCGTTCATTTATAAACTCTTGCCGTTTTCTGCAGGTCTGTCGTCCAGCGACGTTCATTTTTCGGTCTTTCGTTTGTTTCGTTGGTTTTACGGAGTTTTTCTTCCAGAACGGAAGTCCCGATGACACACAGGAAACGGTCTTTCGGCTCTCAGAGCTTCTCTCAGAACAGAGTAAGTCTCCGTCTCCTCGTGTGACACGACAAGAAAACGTAGAATCGTTAGTGGAAGTTCGTCTCGGGTTGAGTTCAGTAACTTTAGAATGCAGCCCGAGGCCCAGATTCTGTCGGTTCTGATAGAACCGTCCGGACTGACGGAGCATGAAGCAGAATCTGTATCTTCATGCAGAGACAGTCCAGCTCCTCGGGGACTCAGGAGGACCATGAGGACTCCATGTTCACCCAGCCCAGCACGTCACAGGTCCTGAGAGGCCTGGAGAACCTGACCCCTGCACAGGTGGACCAGAAGGTCACGAGCCGACTCACCAACAGGAACTAACTGAAATATGTTCTGAGCAGACAGAACTGAAATGTCTTCCATGTCGTGGTTTCTGCAGACCTCGGAGGTGATCCAGTACCTCCTGGTAAAGGACCAAAAGAAGATTCCAGTTCGACGAGCAGGTGATCCACAATCCAGCTCTGGCTGTGTAGAAGAACGGGATGAAGTCACTGTCTGCACTTAGATGGGAAGCATCAGTTTAATTTATTGATACAGCCCAGAATGACAAAGGACTTAAACCTCACTGTCTTCACGCTGGCGTTAGATTCTGACTGAGAGTCAGAAGTAAATGAAGGTTTAATGGAAGATGAACGTTAAAAACGGGACAAATTTGGGGTTTTTCTCACCGATCTTCATCAGAATTCTGGCTGCCACGTTTTGGAAGCTTTTTGGAAAGTTTGTAATTAGTCTGGAAGAAACATTTAGTTTTCTCCTTGTTCTAATGTTTGTCACATTATATTTATGGCCTGAAATGCGTCTCTATTTATCACTAACACAGGTGCATTTTTTCAGAGACGGGATACAGAATTAGGTTTTGAGAGAGTTTGACAAGTGAAGGAACCTTCATGTCACGAGTGTGTTCATGGAGACCTGAAGGTGGTCTTCAGTGAACAGGTGACATGGCTTCAGCTGCCGAAGATTCTGTATTAAATCTCATCATCTCTTAAACTCAACGTGTTCTCAGTGGTTTGGACATTTTTAGCTGACATAACAGAAAACTTGTTTTCTAGGACTTAGTTTCTGCAGAGCGGCAGGAGTAGGAATTCACCAGAAATAGCCCAACTTTGATATCCCAGCATGCCGTTGTTTACACTCTCCTGCTAGCTTACAGCCCCTCACAACCTCAACCAAACATCAGCAGACATGTGAGAAATATCAGAGCTAAAGAGAAAACATCTTTGAATGGATGAAAGTCTTCAAATACTAGATCTTCCTCAGATTCTTCAGACTGTAGTAAAATCATGTCCGCTGCAGGAAATGAACCCAGAATAAGACTGAGGAGAACCAGGAAGTTCTGAGGATTGAAATGACTGAAAATACTTTAGATAATGAGTAAAAGTCACGTCGAGATCCAGACTGAAGGAGTTCCAGATCATCAGGACGTGTGCTCTGATATTCTCTCACAAGACATTAATAACAGATGGAAATCCCTATTTCCATTTCAAGGGTCTTTTGGTATAAGATGTTTGTTGAAGCTTGCAGAGGTCGTGTGTTGCTGTGAAGGTGGAGCGGCAAATTCTTCAGTAAGAGTGAAGCTGATAGACGTGATGCATTCCTGTCGAAGGCTGAAGCAACTCTGGTTCTGCTTGTGCTTGACTGAAGTCTCTCAAGCAGCAGGTCAAGAGGGTTCCTCTTGATGAGGAACTCTTGGAGCAGCTCACTGCCCGTTCATGTCTCCTCAGACCTGGTGAAACACGTGGTGAAGGACTACAGAAACGTCTATCCCGAGATCATGAAGAGAGCCGCTCGGACCTTTGAGCAGGTCTGTTCCTCCAGACCGCATTCGTGTCGTCTCCTCATAGATCCGTTCATGAGGCTCTGTCTGAACACTCTCAGGTGTTTGGTCTGAAACTGGTGGAAATAGACTCCAAACATCACACCTATATACTGATCAACAACCTGGAAGCTGCAGACAGACCTCCTCCAGTCCAGTGAGTGTCGTGTGGTCTAGGTCTCTCTACTTCAGCTTGTTTCCTGTCTATGAAGAAGGCGACTTGTTTTCTTGTGGGTGTGTTTGTGTAGATGCCCTGCAAATCCCAAACTCGGTCTGCTCTTCGTGATTCTGGGTGTTACCTTCATGAAAGGAGGGGTTGTCCGAGAAAGTGAGTTTACTGCTTTTAACGTAGCAGGTTCACGGCCTCGAACGCACCATCAGTTCCACCTAAACGATTGTAGTTTTGGTTCAGTGAAGTTTCTCCTCTGGTTCTCAGATGTTATCTGGAACACTCTGAAGAAGCTGCGTGTTGACTCGGGGTAAGACACCTTTTTCTGCCTTCAGCTTCTTGTCCTGTCTAGTTGGTTTCCAGCCTTCTCCCTGTCCTGCATGTGTGCTGATGGACACCTCAGAGAGAAGCACGAAGAGTTCGGTGACGTGAAGAGACTCGTCACCGAGGAGTTTGTGCGTCAAAGGTAAGAATCAACCCTTAGAAATGCAGCAGTAGATGTTTTATTTGTTCATGTTGGGAGTACTGTATAACGAGTATCTGAGTACTGGAATACTCACAATCTGCTCAAATACTCACGATGTGGAAGATCGTTGATTTATGATCTTTATCAATGTAGAGTGTAGTAAGATATCATTCAGATACGATACATTTATTTCTCTGAAATACAGAATGATGTTGGATTTTAAGTTTATGAACTAAAATGAACCCGAATGAGCGGCGCTACTGTCACTGGAAGTAAACAAATCTTCAAATTAAAGTCTCGGTGAAGCTTCCTGTTTTCAAAATAAGACTAGCTACAGCTTTTAGTCTGTGACTGAAGTTCCACTCACTGACATACGTTCTGAAAGAAACAAATCAGCTTTAACACTTTTTAACGGTTAATGACCAACATGACTCCAGTGGATTCTGAAGAAACGATGGATCTTATGAATCAGCTGATTCTGTCTTTTGATATCAGATTTGCACCAATGTGATCCTCAGAACGTTTAATGTTGTAGAACTCTGAGGATGGAAACACATTTTCAGGATTTGTTGTTAAATGATTTAAAATAAGTGACTTTTTGCAGTTTATGTTCCTGCTGAACTCAATCAGACAAAACCAAGTTATAAATAGGGGTGTAACGTATCATCCGTGGTCCGTTACACCCCTATTTATAAGTGACAAACATCATTTCTATCTAAATCTTTTTTTTTATCGGTTTTGTTGATTCTGATCTCCTGTTGTAAATAAAGGTACAAATGAGTCATTTCATTGATTTAAATGTTCGTTCTTCCAGTAAAAACACATCCACATAGCGACAAACCTGATCTTGGGTTTGGATTCATGCATCGATCCACAGCTCTGGTCGTGTCATCATCACGTGGATCCTATACCTCCACAGCTCATCCAGCTGCTGGAGAACAGATGTTCCACTTATGCAGCTGTGGATGTTTGTAGAACCTCTGTTGTCTCTGAGGCTGAACTTGATTCATATTCCATTTCTGTTTGGACCATAAGTCTTTAGATGGAGGACGTTCTGTTTGTGTCACCTGTTGTGAGAGCAGAAGCCTCACCTGTGATTCAGATGTTCTCCAGTGGAAGAGAGGAACTCTGGGTTTGTGGGTTCAGTCAGCGTCGTGATGTTTGACCTGACAGTGTTGTGTTCGCCTGGTGTGTTCAGAGCCAGTTTCTCTCAAACCATAGACTCTGGTTTATATCACACCACAGAGCAGGTGAAGCAGCAGCAGCAGCAGCAGCAGCACGGCTGGAGCTGCGCACGCTTCAGACATCCTTCTTCAGGGTCACGCTGCAACCGTGCTGCTCTAAACGTGGGATGAAGGTGTGACTCATGGTGTCTGCAGGTATCTGGAGTACGTGCGCATTCCTCACACGGAGCCCATGGAGCACGAGTTTCGCTGGGGGCAGCGGGCGGACATGGAGGTGTCCAAAGCCAAGATTCTGGAGTTCATGGGTCAGGTGAGGAGTTTAAAGGGACCACACGTCTGCTGTCGTTCAGATGGAGAGTCTGACCTGATGGTGTTTGCTGTCTGACCTCAGCTTCACGAGCAGGACCCTCAGAGCTGGACGCAGCAGTTCAGAGAGGCTCAGAGCAGCAGCAGCAGCCAGAGATGACTGCGGCAGCCAGAGATGACTGTGGCAGCCAGAGATGACTGTGGCAGCGGCAGCCAGAGATGACTGTGGCAGCCAGAGATGACTGCGGCAGCAGCGGCAGCCAGAGATGACTGTGGCAGCCAGAGATGACTGCGGCAGCAGCGGCAGCCAGAGATGACTGCAGCAGCCAGAGATGACTGCGGCCTCTGTGCTTGTATTTATTTGAAGGGGCCAGTCTGTCTGTATCGTTGGTGTTTTGACTGCCAGGTTTTTCTGTTTCTTTTTAAATGTTTTTTTATTGCCTCGAATTTAAGAGAAAAATAAAGCAGTTGACCACGTTTGGGTCCGATCTGCTCCTTCAGACGTGTTACTACTGCATGAATGAATTCAGTTGACCAAGCTCCCAAAAGAGAAGAAACTGGTCCTTTTTTAATACATCAGATGTCTGGTTTTCATCTTCATGTGACTCGGCTCATCCTGGACAAACCGGATCTGGATCCAGATCTTCTAGAGTTCAGAGTTCTGCAAAAAACCATCAAATGTTTCCGTCAGCAGAAGCTCCTCTGGACCAGCGTCTGAGAGGAACGTCTGTGTGTGAATGTTAAAGATGTCTTCTGGGCACCGACCCGTCCGGGTCAGAGAAGAACTTCACTTCAGAATTTTGCTTCAGCACAGAATCCTAAAATGCTTTTAGAGGTTGAATTCCACGGAGTAAATGTTACTGACAGCATTCAGATGGAAAAGCTCTTGGATGTAATTCATGCTGGTTCTGGTTCTGCTGCGTCCTCTACATGTGGTCCGGAACCGTCTCCAGAGCCTCCTCCGGGTCTCTGTCCACGTCCACGTTCTGACAGACAGAACAGCAGCTTCAAAGGTGGTTCTGATCATTAGACAGGATCAGTGATTCTATTTTATAAATGCAGATTAAACGAATGAAAAGTCATTTTTCAAACACTGTTGTGATGAATTTATTCTAAATAATCTTTCCTATTATGATGATAACTCAGTCTCTGCTTTACTTCTGGTTCCTCTTTCTACAAGATGACATGAACATCATGAGAAGACGATCTGACAGTCATCATTTCTGTCCGTTAATCTCTAATGAACCGCTTTGCTTTAGACGTCAATGATCGTAGCTGCAGGTGTTAACGTGGTTTATCCTTCATCATCTATTATCTTGTCTGGTTTAAGGATTTAAAACGTCTTCTTCTCTGTGGGTTAAACAATCTCACAAGAAACAAGAACTTCTCATCAGAGACCAAATCAATGAGCGCTCGGGATACGTGCACGTACCTCTGGCCGGTCCCTGTGAGTGTTGACAGCTTCAATGTGGAGGAAGACGGATTGGACTTTACATCCTGAGAGGAGAAACACAGGTGATGCTCACACCTGAGGACATCCCAAAGTCATGCTGTACTTGGAGCATCTCTATCCTCCCGCAGAACGCTGGTGAAAGGAGAACAGCTCCCAGCCTCTCATCCATGACCACTTTTATCCAAGTTCACAGCGTATTCTGGAGAAGGTTAGAGCCCCTAAACAGATTTACTGACGTGACTTCCACAGTTAAGATCTCTTATGATCATAATCCAGACTATGATCAACTGATGGAACTGTGGAGCTGGTTCATTGAAAGCTAAGATCAGATTTATCTAAAGAGATGTTTTAATCCACGATTTACAGCAACAGCTTCATTCTGAGAAGAAGACGTGCAGAAAACAGGAAACTGACCGTATGCGATGGGCGTGAGCTTCAGCACCGTGTGGAGAGGACACTTGAGGTACGGCAGCTCGTCTGAGAATCCATGGAACAACAAACTTTAGTCAAAAGAAGAGAAAACCTGGGATGTGTGCTGAGTTCAGGATTCTTTTTAGGAGCCTGAAAAAGTTTAGTTTCATGTCTTGAGAGTCAGTGTGTTACCGTCAAAATGAACACCAGAACTGTGTTCTAATTTAAGGACCCACTCCAACTAAAATCCTGTTTTTAAAATGTTCTTGGAGCATTTTTCTGCTGATGGAGGTCAAATAAAGAAAATTAATCTTAAAGTTGCATTCCTGAGTATTTTTTTTATTCAAATCGTTGTATACAAGTGGCAGATGAAAAAAGATGTAGTTGGAAAAAATTGTCGCTGTTATGTAGAAACTACAACCGGCTCCCTGCTCTGCTCCATTCTGATCCTCCAGACTAATAGATCCATGAACGTCTTTGTTTTCTGAGCCGGAATCTGGATCAGAACTGGATAGAAATGATCTTAATCTCAGTTTTTGTTGCACTGATAATGTTAGTGGGAGACTATAAACAGATGGCTGATGGGAAATGGAGGCGGGCCTACTCCGCGTCAGCAGTCTCGCCCACAACTCAGCGTTGAATTTCTAATGAACTCCTGCCACTCTGCAGAAACTATGTCCCACTGAGATCGATCTGGAAATACACAACTGTTCCAAAGTTTGAGGTCACCCAAACAATTTTGTTTTCCTTGAAAAGTCACGTTTCTGTTGATCAAAAGACAAATATAGACATTGACGGTTTTAGAGAATAGAATTAGTTGAACTGTTTTTCCTCAGACTTTCCTCAAACAATCCTCCGTTTGCAGACATTGCAGACCTTTGACATTCTAGCTGTTTGTTAAAGTCATCCAGAGAAATTTGACTCCACTCTTCTAGAAGCCCCTCCCACAAGCTGGATTGGCCTGTCTATCGTACCATACGCTCAAGCTCCTCCCACAACAGCTCCGTGGGGTTTAGATCTGGTGACCACAGAACAGCAGCTGCTGCATCTCTAAAGGGTTCTTTCACAGGTTGTTGGTCTGCTTCAGGTCATCGTCCTGTTGGATCAAACTGTCTCCAGGATATGAACTAATCTCCCACCTACCAACACCAAAGCGACCCCAGACCATCATGTTACCCCCGCCTTGCTTGCATCAGACGTTATTCCGGCATCTTTTCCTTCGTTCTGCGTCTCACTAATGTTCTCCAGTGTGATCCAAACACCTTCAACTTCGATGTGTCGGTCCAGAACAGTTCTTTCCGATCTTCTTTGTCCAACGTTGTCGTTCACCTTTCGGCGTATCGTGTCAGGGGTCGCCACAGCGAACCAGCTTTCACTGATTCTCACAGGCGGTCCCTCCAATGTCTGTGTTCTTTTTCCCGTATAAAACTTTCTCTTTTGCGAGCCAGCCTCAGATTTGGCTTTTTCTTTGCCGCTCTGCCGTGACGGCCGGCATCCTGAAGTCTCCACTGTAGATGTTGACACTGGCGTTTTACTGGTACTATTTAATGGCGCTGCCAGTTAAGGACCTGTGAAGCGTCTATTTCTCAAACTGGAGACTCTAATGTATTTCTCTTCTTGTTCAGTTGTGCAGCAGAACCTCCTATTTCTTTTTCTGCTCTGTTTAGAGCCTGTTTGTGCTGTTCTCTAAAGGGGGCAGTACCAACCGCTGAGGGAAATCTTCAGTTTCTTGCCAATGTCTCTTATGGAATAACCTCCATTTCTAAGGACAACAGACTGTTGAGTTTGACATGAAAGTTCTCTTTTTCTGGCCAATTTAAGCGTTTAATCGACTCCACAAATGTAAACTCAACCCACTCAAAGGAAGGTTAGTTCTATAGCTGTGCTAACATGATTGATCATCTGTTAGCCTCCGGACACAATGAGCAGACATGAGAAGACTGCAGTGATATTTGCTGGAAATGGGCCTCTAGTCACCTATGAAAATAATGCATCAAAAACCAGACATTTACAGATGGGTCATTTTTAAAATCAATTACCGCTTTAATAAAGTTTAAAGTGTATTTCTGATTAGTTTAAAGTTATCATCATTGAATAATAATGCTTTTCTTACAGAAATAGGAACATTAAACTTTTGAATGGTACCATAGATCAAAAGATGATCGGACTGTGACTTGAAACAGAATTTAAAAAATACATTAAAAAATCTAATAAAGTGCACATATCAGTTCTGTACTATGTTCCTTTCACACAGTTTTAAAGTATTTTTGTTGTTTCAATATGTCTTCTTCTAGTTCATGTTTGCATTCCAGACAGTGTGCAGACTCTGTTGAACAAGAGTAGCTCATTTGCAGAAGGTGGTGGTAGTGTTATGGTGTGGTGTTATAAAATAATAAACCAGTGTTTTTCCTCACCATCATTTTTGTTCAGGAAGTATGCCAGCAGACATCTCATTACCGCTTGATGACAGATGACTAGAACATTCTCCTGCCTTTCAAGCTCCATGATGACCGGCTCCAGGCGGTGGACCAGGTCCTCATATGACTGGAAACGGAGACGCATCGGGTCAGCATCTCTGACCCGACCTGCAGCAAGAACCTCTAAAAGAGACTTTAAACTGCAAACAAATCACGATGCTACATTCAAACCGATCTCTGCCACGTTCAGTCTAAACCTTCGCTTATGCCTATTTTGGATTTCCACTTTTTAGAACTCTTGCATTCACACATCGTGACACAAAGTTTTGAAGTGCACGTTCAGGCTCTACATACAAAATGTGCATTCACTGAACACGAGTTGAAAGGCAAACCAAAATATAAACTCTAAATATAAACACGCACACATCACACAAGGAAGGTGGGACCTTCGACCTTCTGTCCCCTACCCCATCCCTGGCGGGGGTGCGGGGAACCTCGGCC
>NC_050518.1:33106413-33123901 GCF_002922805.2 Oryzias melastigma
GTGACAGTAAAATCTGCCCAACACAAGAAGCTCTCAGCCCACATCTGTTGGCTCAGCTGTTGGACAGGACAAGTTAAAAAAAAAGAAAGACAAAGACCAATCAGGGATTTGGTACTGATGTGTGAGTAGCATTCTTTTTATAACAGAATTACCAAATGTTGAAAACTGATCATGAAGGACAAATTAATAATTGTTGTTTGTAGATTTTAGATTAGAATAGAAATAGTTTGTTAATGTTTACACACTGGCTGTTATAAATAGAGCAGTTTGACCAACAGCTGTTTTTCCGTCAGAGACTCTCCAGAGGAGATCCTGCTCCTCAAACTCAGATCTTTTTTTAAAGAATGACAAACACTTGAAACCATCCAACCCTTCATCAAGTAACAAGCAAACTTAAGTGGTTTAAAATGATCAGTAGGTTGTACTTTGTTGTTATTTAGTCAAAAGTAAAGATGTTTCATTGTTAAATTTAATGTCCAAATGAGTTAAATCCGTCTAGACAGAGTCAAGAGTCTGTTGTCCAACATAGTCATGTCTGCATGTGTGTATCTACATGAACCCAAACAAACATGATGTCATCCTGTTGTGTTTCCATGTCCGGCGTGATCATTATGTACCATCACAAACCTCAGAAGTAGAAACATCTTTCTGAGGGTTTAGCTTACCTCTCCTTTAGGATAGCGGTATCGGTATTTGTCTTGGTCTCTCAGGGCAAACTCCTCAGGAAAATGCTCCTGAATCTCCTCGTATGTCATCTCCTCACAAACCCCCTGAGCAATCACAGAGAAGCGGGACAAACACGGAAGATCTTATTCATGTCAAGAATAAGTGGATTTTGAAATATGTATTTCTGAGCACCTGAAGAGATTCATTTTTATGAGGGTTTGGTTTGCTGCGGTGTCATTATTTCATTTGAGTGTGTGTGTGTGGGGGGGGAGTGGGGTCACTCGCTATAAGCCGGGGGTGTGCAAACCTTTGACTTGTGGGCCATAAAGCGCTCTAAAATTTGACAGAAGGTTCGGAGTAGGAGCAGATGGGGTTTTTTTTGGGCAGATGTTTTGGGGATCGCCTCATTAGAGAAAGAAATGACATCAAATCTGGATAGAAACATGTTTTTAACAACTAAAATATTTATATTAAAAAGAACATTTTGGGGGTTTATTTTGGACTCTGACTTCGTTCATGTCTTGCCCTCATTAAACCGGCTGCACTTGGATCCAAATGTCTCAGCCTCTTCGTCACAGTTTGGACCAGGAGCAACATCTTTGCTCTCATTTCTAAAGCAAACTGGTTCTTGCAGTCCAGCACTGCTGCAGGAGACCATAATAGGAACACTAAAGGTTTATCAATAGGATCTGCTCCCTTCCAGGTGACTTCTGTTTTGTGTACTTTGGCAGATCCATGTTAAACCACACACTGCTCGTTTACAACAGCATCGCTTTTGTCAAAAGAAAAACAAAAATAATATGAGAGTCGTTTCTGGAATCAATATCTAGCAAGAAGCAAATTCTAACGAAGAAACTCAAACAGCATGAAAACAGGAGGAACGGTTACGTCATGGTAAACATTCCCCCAGTCTGTTCCCCTTGTGCTATCCTAGACGTGTTTACATTGAAAGTGGGGTCATCTGGACCCCACACGACAGCGTACTGAACTTTTTATCTTCCCTGGTGTCCGTGACAGACATTAAATCCTGTCCACCTTTGTCATGGGAGGGGTCACACATCAATGTAAGGTTAGGGTCATCACGAGGGTTAAGGAACCTGCAGCAGGCACAACGTCCCTTGATGTCCTAATTCTTCTAGTTTTAGGTGTTTAATACACGGTCAGAGACAACAGTAGATTTTTCCTCACAGCATCTATTTCATTCAGGGCCTTCCACTGTTCATACTGCACTCCCAGGAACTCTGCTGTCTGGATGGTCCTCTTCATGTGGCTGGTCCACACCTTCAGGTCGCTGATGTTCTGGCTGCGCATGTAGTCACCCAGCGCACTGGCAAACTGATGGACAGACAGACGGAGAGCAAAATCACAACAAAAGAAAGAGGATCAAACTACTTTCTTTGGGCTGGCAAGTCTTTCCCGCCAGAGTTCCTCTTTAGATGATTGGTTTACCTTCAACTCAGTCATGGTGTCACGAGGCCCTCTGACTGGTTCAGTAATTTTCATGTTTCATTGTGTCTTCAGTAGATAACACTCGACTGTGAGCACTGAGTACTTTAGATTTTGGTCATGTTCTTCTTGTGGTTTTCCCTCCATCAGTCACACCAGGTTTAAGTTGTTAACCCCTTAATGCCTGCTGTTACAAATATGCAACAAACCACATCAGCTCCAAATTTACCTGTATGTAGCATCAACCCAAAGCAAAAACACAACTGTTTCATAGCTGGAAATAAGATTCAGGGTTTAAGGGGTTAATCATCCAAAGGGTTTTGGTTTATGTCTGTCTCCAGTGTCTTCACAAACCCACTCCAATAAAGTGTTGTTCTTGGTGTTTTAACATGTTCTTGTAGCATTTTTCTCATGATGGAGGACACGTTTACAGTAATTCTGAGGATTTCTTTGTTCAATCCTGATGGATCAGGAGCAGACAAAACTTGTGGTTTGAAAAAGATCACGTTTGTGACGCAGGAAGAGCCACGGCGAGCCAAAGTCTCCTTGCTCTGCTACAAATCTGAAGCATCCACTTACAGACAAATACATCCATTAACATCTTCAATTTCCTCGCCTGAGCTGCCATCTCTCTCTAAAGTGTACTTCCATCTCTATGCTGATGATACTCACCTGTAGTCAAACCTATCAAGAATTTTTGGCTTCAACTCTGTGTCCTACGATGCAGATGAAACAGTCCGGACTCATGTGTGTCAAGGTGTCGGGCAAAACCAAGTCCTCATTTTTGGTTAGCAAACTTAGGAGAAACCAAATATTGCTGTTTCTCCAAAGACCACTAGAGGCAGGCTGTGGAGGGCTTCAATTCTTCTTTGACTCCACATCAGAGTCCAACACTTCAGCTAAGCCCATGTACCGTCTGCTTTCTGCAGATTTTTGATGTGTATTGTCGTTTTGTTATTAACATATGACAACTTTGGGGTGGAAATGGTGGCAGAAGTTAATTATGAAAAGCTCATGTCTGTAGTTATTAGAGGAAGCCTCTTTCTGATTGGCAGGTGGGTTCACCAATGGGTGACCCCAACAGAGCTTTAAGCTTTTCTTTGGCTCACCCAGTTGGTTTTTTGGATGAACACTACCCCCCACCCCAATAGGTGACGTCAGAAGTTGTTGGTTCAGTCTCCCCTCGGAAGCTGGAAACCATCTTGGAGCAAATTACAGCTCGACTTGGAGGAAACCCTGAAAATTGACCTGATCAGTGAATATTCCGCCATAGAGCAGCACCTGGACATTCAGCAGGCAGAAGCTGTGTCTGCCTGCGCCTCAGCAATCATCTCTAATCAGGAACTCCCGAAACAAGGACACACTCCCTGGACCGAACCAAAACCATCCGCTGAAGGTGCGATAAGCAGAGCCCGTCGTCATGGACACCTGCATTGCTCTCCTCTCCACAACCCTTTTCCTTGATGTTTTCTCGGTCCCCCCCCGACTGCGCCACAGAGCGCTGTGCGATGACACACGGCCGCCGCCAGGCTGGATGTGTGGGAATCCGTTTGTGTGGACCTTTCGTCTGCTACATCATGGTGCTTTTATGTTGATGTATTTTCGATCGAAGAGGCTTGATTTTCATTCCAATACTCTCCTGTCTTTGTAGTCAGTTAGCGACACCAGATTTGCCTGACTGCTGACCACCATTGGGCAATAGGTCTTGTATGTGTTGTCCACCAGTTTCCTTTGGGATTAATAAAGTATTATATTGTATTGTTCGTGTTTTCAGTGTATGTTTTACGGTAAAGACTGACACAATATTGGATCTGCATTGTGTTACTACAGGGGCATCTTGTAAAAGTATTGTACCAAATCATTGATACATTTGAAAGGTTTTGTATTTATAAACTATCTTAATCCCAGGAAAAATATTACATAATCTTATAGGAGTCTAGATAAATGTCCAGCCTTTGGAAATAACAATCTTATGGGTTCAACAATCTGACCTTCGTCCCGCGATGCGAAAGCCCGGAGTCGCCCCCAATGCGGCCCACCAGGTTGAGTTCACTCTCCCCGTGACGGCACAGGTAGATAGATCTGGGGGTGACGTGGATGTTCATGAGATAGTACACGGTCCGGCTCTGGATGTGGTCCTGGACCTTGTTCACCAGGTATCTGCTGCCCACATTGAAGATTTTGATGTACGACAAGTTCCTGCACCACCAGAAAACATGATGAAAATCTCCAAAAACCCGTTAGACTGCAGTGAAATGTTGATGTTTTAAACTATTTTCTATGTTCCTTTCACCCAAATGTTTATGTTGGTTATATTTATTTACATTAACTAACTGGAGGATTTTGAACTTTCAAAACAGAGCAGAAATTTGTTTGTCTAATTTAAAACAAAGAAAAAAAGATGCACTACAATAATCTGTCATGTGTGGTTTAGAACAACAGAGAAGAGGAGGGTAACTCTGAGGAGTCCTAGTACCTGTCTGTGTGGTCGTCTAGAGGAACGTAGGTCTGCTGATAACATTCAATCCTCTTTAGGAAGTCCACTAAAGCCTCTTCTTTGTCACAGTCAGTGTAATCTGGACTTGTCAGCTTCACTTGCTGTTGAGAGACAGACAGAAAAATCTCACTGTCCTGCAAATGAGCATACAGACCTTCAGAGTGGTACGTGTGTCAGGTCCACATAAATCATGACTTCTCTAGTTTCTCTATGAGGGTTTGAGTGTGAGGAACGACTGTGTCTTTATTCAAAATGTAATCAAAGATCAATGAAACCATTTAGTGTCCTCAGCTGACCCGTGTTTATCGTGGTTTACTTCCCCCTCCAACCACCAGAGGGAGCCCTCACCTGAGTTCTGACCGCATCCATCTACCTTCACTCAGGACTCTGATCTTCATCAGCTGTTCTCCATCTGCTCATCACCACCACAGTCTTTAGTCTGGTTTCTCAGCTCAGTTCCCCGTGAAGTCTTGTTTGCCCTGCGTACAGTCTGAGCGTTTCTCTGTGTGTCCTGACTCCTGCCTGTCTCCTCGCCTCTCAGCATCGTCTTTGTGTTTTGACCTTTGCCTTATCCTGCTCCATCATTAGAACCCTGTTTGCACATGGATCCACACGCCTCTGCCTCTTCATCACAATGTTTTTGACAGATCTATGTTCTAATTCCCTCCAGTCCCCAACAACTAAAAAACTATATGGTGTAAGTTTATCTAGCGGCCTGGATTGTAAAATCAATTTGTACACAATGCTTTTTTTTTTTTCTAAACGGCAAGTATGATGTCACCAATTTCAAAAATATCATCAAGAGATTTTATAAACCTATTGTGTTCTAATAATGAAAAATCAAACAAAAAAATCAAGAATTAAAAATCTTTTTTGTTTTTTTCATTAAAAACATTCAACCGCAGTGCATTGTGGTCTATAGCCGCCTATCTAGTGAGCATCAATACACACTTATTATTGCAGAGACTTCTTGGAACTTCTAGTCCACTCTATTTTGGATCTGTAGGTTTAGACACTACAAAATGTCGAATGCACTATACAGCTGTCAAAACAGGCAGACAGCTGGTTCCACCTGCAGTAGTTTTATTAGTTCAGACAGGAACTAAACACAGCTAAAAGTCCACAAAGATAAATCAGGGTCAGACGGGCAGAGGTCAGTCATGAGCATGAGGTCAACCAAGAAGAGAGGAGAGATGTCAGAGTCCAGGTGAGGCAGCAATCAGAGAATATCACTTTAAGTTTTTCTTCTTTCTGTCCCCTTTTCATTTTTTTACTCTTCCATCATGTTTGAGTTTACAACTCAAGTTTATATTGTATATTTTTACTATTAATGAACAAAAATTAAAGAAAAATAATAATCAGGGTCAGAAACAGAAGATCAGTTCCAGATAGAAATGCTCAGTAATGCAGGCAGAGAGGTACAAACAATACTTCACATACTAACAGGTGGGTGATTGTGATTGGAGTCAGGTGAGTCAGTATTCTGGAGACGGTTCCCCCCGCCGACCAGAGGGGGAGACAGAGCTCTGACTCCTGACAATAGTGCACTAAATAGTGAACTTGGACACAACTAATGATATTGATCTGATCAACTGATGCAACCAAATCCGACTGCACCCTCCATGTAGGGGGCAGCGCTTTATTGAGGAAAGCTTACGCCGGAACACACACCTAATGTCATGTTATGTCATGAGGGAACAATCTGGACAGACTTTAAAAGTTAAACCAGCATTATGACACTATTGAACACACTCTTGATTCAAGTCAAATGGCAAGACAAAACTCTGAATATGTCAAAAATGCTAATAAATAATTCACTTTATTATAAAGAATGAACTTAAACTGATTTCCTTTTTACTTTCTCGGCTCTGGGAGTAATTTGATAATCAACATTTGCAGTTCACTTACTTTAATATTTTCAGCAATAATTTCCGGGTCATCACAGATCGACTCCACAAAGAAAACCTACACAAAGAACAAGAAAAGGTCCAGTCGGATTCGGTTGAACTATTTAAGCTCAACAGAGAGCAAAGATCGTGAGATTCTTCTTCAACCTTGTAACCGTTGTCCTTAGCAAAGCTGAGGATGACCTGTCTGCGCTCTGGAGTGGTGTTGGTGGCATCAAACACCTGGACACAACCAAGATTCATCTGATACTGTGAAGTCCAGGTGATTGGCGGGATTAAAATGATCAAGTCATTAATGTCTACTTTCATGAGATCTCCAATAGTATTTCTGGTTCATCACAGCAGTTAGAAACATACGGCAGTCGTTTGACTTTTTTTGAGGTGACATGACAAAAACCATAAGAAGGCAGAAACATGAGTGACGGACATGAGATTATGCTGAACTTACCGCTACCTGACCCTGGTATCTGGTGAGATAGTCATACACATCCTTTAAAGCAGCAGTCACACACGTCCTATGATCAGAAACAAAAGAACACCCGGTCATTCAAATGTTTAAAAAAGAACAAACTAACAGTTTTACTCACTTCACATTTAAAAGGTGGAAAGCAAAGCCTGAATTCAGTTAATGTACAGAATAAAAAAGGTATATTTTGTCAAACCACCATTTTTCCCAAAAGCATCACCTGGTCTTTCGACCATTCTCCTGGTTAAACATGATTGTAAAATAATGTATTTAAAACTGTATTAAAGTCAAAACAAAATCCAGAGTTTAATGATTTTTGATGGCTGACAATCTCAGGCAGAATTCTTCCCTATCAGGGGTGAATTTATAATGAATTTCTAATGAACTCCTACCACTCTGCAAAAACTATGCTAGAAAACGACACAGGTTTTTATTTTTCTGATTTTGGCTAAAAACAGCATCATCATAGTGGAAACACGAACAATGATCCAAAGATGATTGGAGGGGGACTTGAAGGATCTTACTTGCGTATCTCCATTGCTTCTGTGTTGTCAGGACTAAAGAATTCGTAGCTGTTGTAGGACCGCGTCGCCTCTCTTCTGTATTCTCCAACATTGAAAGCTGTGAAACAGAACAAAAGCAGAATGATATCGTGATGTTTCGTCTTTTGGATGATACAACCTTGTAGGAACAGTTTGGAGCTTCTTCTTCCAATGACTGTACACCAGAGCACAAAGCAAGGTCCATAAAGACGTGGAGTACAGAGTCTTGACTCGACTGCAGAGTCCTGACCTGAACCCCATAGAACCTTTAGGATGAATTAGAGCAGAGACTGAGAACCAGACCTTCTCCACCAACATCAGTGTGACCTGAACAATGAGCTTCTGGAAGAAGAATTCCTACAAACTCTCCTCTACCTTGTGGTTCCCAGAAGAGTTGAAGCTGGAATATCTGCAGAAGGTGGACCAGCATCATCCTGAACTCTATGGGTCAGGAATGGGATGGGACTAGAGTTTATATGTGAGTCTAGACAGGTGAGACAAAACTTTTGGTTGTAGACAGTATTTTTAAACTGTTGTCATTTCCATGTTTTGAGAGGGATATGACTCATTCATCACTACCAAATCTGAGTCCTTGATTTCTCAAAGTTCAGCTGATGTCACAAGTTGGTGTCACAGAGTTTAAAAACATGCAGAAATCTGAGTTGGTCCCATTATCAGAAACCATTCCCTCCACTTTACTGAGATATTTGCTCCTTATTAGACAAAAATCTATGAAAAAATGAAACAATTAATGAATATACAAGATATCAAAACAAGCCTCCAGTATACCCAAAAAGAAGTTGATGAAATAAAATAAAATCTAAACAAACAGGCTGAACATGGTAAAAGTATGAAAAAGGACATTTTAAAAATTTGAGACAGTCTTCTAACAGTGACTGACAAACTTGATTATCTCAAGGGCCATTCAAAGAGAAGTAATCTTGTCTTTATAACAGAGTCACCACATAAACTACAGATCTCTGATGACATGGAGCTGGAACGAGCACATCGTATGGGGAAGACTGATATTAACTACAAAAGACCAAGACCTGTTGTAGTGACATTTTTGCTGTTTAAGGACAAAACAAAAGTACTACAAAGGACAAAAAATCTTAAAGGAACAGATTTGTACATCAATGAAGAGTACACTGATGCAGTGATACAAAAAGAAGGGAACTATTGCCAGAAATGAAAGAAGCAAACATTGCATTCTTAAAACATGACAAACTGATCATCCACCCTAAACACGAGCAGCCAAAACACCCAAGAGATACTAAACCCTGAAAAAAGAACAAGCGTTGTGCATTATTATGAATGGTCATGAGCACAGCACCAATCAAATTCAGTCAAGGGAATACAGAAAAGAATGACCTACTTCAAAAAATCAATGAACTTAATTGTACACAATTAGAAGCTTCAGAATACAATACGCAAACTCCAGAAACGGATATGGACCCGGATAATAACTTCTTTGATTCTATCAACAATAGCTGCAGTTATTACACACAAGAAAATTACAATAGGACTATTAATGCGGAAGGTAAACGATCAATAATACATTTTAATAGTAGAAGTATGTAGAAAAACTTGGATGATATTAAGGAATTATTGCAGAAATGTGCTCACCCATTTAGTGTCATTGCTATCTCAGAAATGTGGTTTAATGATGGAAAAGTATCAACTTGGATAACTACGACCTTAATATGTGAACAGAATAAGTAAAATAGGAGGTGGAGTTGCCCTATATATACATAAATCAATAAGATTTAATGTAATAAAACAATTTCAATAGAAAATGTAATGGAATGTATGACTGTGGAAATATTCAATACAAAGAAAAAAAACACAATAATAAGCTGTATCTACAGACCACCTTAATATGTTTCAAGAATATGTAGAAACAATGTTTGCTACAGTAAACAAACCCATGTTCATATGTGGTGACTTTAATACAGATCTACTGAATCCATCTAAACCACAAACTACTGATTGATTTATCCATACAATGTACAGCATGTCTTTTTACTCAACAATTACCAAACCTACCAGCATTACAACTCATAGTGACAAATTATTGATAATATTTTTACTAATATCATGACAAATCACATGACCAGTGGTTTGTTCAGAAGTGATATCACTGATCACTTACCAATATTCACAATTTTTGACAGTGAATTTAAGACAACCAGCACATCATATAAAAGAGTAAAAACTGAGAAACAATTACTGCATTTAAGAACAGTTTATATTCACAGAACTGGAACTCAATATATGAGCAAGTAGAGGTTGATAAAGCATACGATAACTTCATAGAAATATTCATATCTTTGTTCATTAAAAACTCTCAATTAAAAAAATTAATAAGAAAAACAAAGATTATGTTAATCCCTGGATCACTAAGGGGATTTTGAATGATTGCAGGAAAAAAATTCTCTTTACAAAACTTTTATTAAATTCAAAACAAAAAACAAAAAAAAACAAGTTAACAGATGTAATTAGAAAAGGTAAAAAACTGTATTATGATAATATACTAAATAAAAACAGGAACAATATAAAAGGAACTTGGGATGTATTAAATACCCTGATTAAAAATAAGACTGCTAAAATAATATATCCCGACTGTTCTCATAGTTCAAACAGTGATAGACAAAATATAAATACAGTCGTAAACAACTTCAATAAATTCTTTGTGAATGTCGGCTCAGATCTAGCAGCAGAAATACCAGATGAGGATACTAACCAGTTCAACAATAAAATAAAATGAATCCACACTCAGTGTTCCTTACTGCAACTACTGAGCAAGAAATCATAAACATTGTCAATAAGTGTAAAAACAAACTGTCAGCTGATCACCACCTGGTGAAACAGGTAATTTACCCTATTTCAAAACCTTTAGCTCATATTTATAATCCATCATTTGAGACGGCCGTGTCCCCAATAAAAGGAAAATAGCCAAAGTAATACCAATCTATAAAACGACGATAAAAACTCATATGCTATTATAGACCAATTTCATTATCGCCACAGTTCTCTAAGATTCTTGAGAAACTATTTATCTCTCACTTAGAAACATTTATTAATAAGCATCCAATAATTAATGAAAGCCAATATGGCTTCAGAGCCAAAAGAACCACCTCAATGGCTGTAATTGACGCTGTTGAGAGAATCGCAAAAACTTTGGATGATAAAAAATATGCACCAGGAATATTTATAGATTTTTAAAAAAGCATTCGATATAATAAACCGTAACATTTTGCTGGATAAATAAGAACGTTATGGTACTAGAGGAATGGCAGTGAAAGGTAAGAAGTTATTTAACTGGGAGAAATCAATATGTCAAAGAGATCAATACAAATCCTCCAACCTCAGCGTTACATGTGGGGTCCCTCAGGGCTCTGTATGAGGAACTAAATTATTTAGCCTGTACATTAACGATATATTTAACGTATCCAATTAAAGATGGTGTTGTATGCAGATGACACAAATGTATTTTATAATGATAGTTATGATAAGTTAATTAGCAACATTAATGAGGAACTGCAAACTATAAAAAAAATGGATTGATAGCAACAAATTATCATTAAACTTAAGCAAAACAAAAGTTATTTGGTAATACAGAGAATCCCAATCAACAAATAAACAACCGAANTGTGATTTTGGGCTATATAAATAAAATTGAATTGAAAATTGAATTATTATGGGATGGCCACATGACCTACGGCTTGGCGGCCATCCTATGGTGAAGTCAGGGAAATGGCGATTTTCACGTTTTTCCATAAGTTAGGATTATTCACAAAGAAGGATACCTGGAACACACTAACCAACTTTTCATACAGTCCAAATTACTAAAATTGCACGATCTTATAAATTATCAAACAGCCCAAATATTATATAAAGCATACAATAATGTATTACCATATAATCTTCAAAAACTATTTATACTGAGAGACGATTCTCATAAATTACGTGGAACAGGAAAATTTAAACAACCTTTAATACGCACAAAAAGCAGAGAATTCTGTGTGTCAGTATGTGGAGTAAAACTGTGGAACAATTTGGGTTTGGAACAAAAAGAATGCAATAATATATACTTGTTTAAACAACGTTATAAATGTATAACATGGGAAAAATACAAAAATTCCTGATGTATGTATAATAATACGTAATAAATAAATATAAAAATTTGATAAAATTATTTGTTTAATAAAAGAAAACATAAGTATGTGTTTGAATGTGTTGTATAAATATGGTTATTATTCCATGTAAACAGTACTTTCTATTGATAATGGACATATTAATGAACCTTAACTTATGATTATTGTTCAAAGTTGTCAGTATTGTAATCATCTATTATAATGAATTAAGGGGCAGGCTTCAATAAGCAATGCTTCTGCCTGAAACCTTTCAAACATGGATATAAGACATAGCATACCCATTGTCAATTGTGATAATGCAGATGTGACTAACATATAACATTATGTATAAATTAACATGTTTAAATAAACTACAAAAAAACAATATGGGAAAACGAAACTTTTGTTCGTGCGATTTTCACAAAACTTCACAATCATGTCCATAGCTGGAGTCTACTATAGCCCCAGAAGTTTCATTGACCTTTGACCTTTGGAAGATGCCGCCATCTTGAATTTATTGAAACGAGCACCTTCACTCCGAGCTGGAAAAAAAAAGAAAAAAAACCTCCTAGGGGGCTTTTTCAATTGATTTGTAACATGCTTGGCCATAAATGGGAACCTACTGTGGGAAAAATGTTGCAATTAGAAGTTGTAGAATTTGAATGGCGTGCGCGTGGCGAGGTCACAACCGCCACGGTCTTGGCTAGCTCGCACATGTTTAATCCAATTCACATAAAAATGGCATTCGCGCTTGCGGGGCTCAAGCTTAACAAAACAATATAACATACAAAACCGCAGTCAAAAAACTGTCACAAAGAAGTTCAACTGTTCATTTATTCCTCCCATGAGCCTCTTTACAACCTCAGCATCACCTTACACCTGGTGTGTTGCTCCGCAATATAAACCAGTTCCTTAAAACTACTCATCACATTACAAGCCTATGTGAAAAATTCAAATATTTGTGTTTTCACACCTGAATACCCTCCACAGCTCCCACTGCCTCAACAGAGAGCAGAACATCATCAGAGACGCTTCACACCCCGAACACTTCCTGTTTGATCTGTTGTCTTCAGACAGACGCTGCAGGTTAAGCAGAGTAATTATCTGAAGCTTTGAGCCTTTTGAACCGTTCCAAAAACAGTTTTTAAAACCAGAGGGGATCTTTCCTTTCAGACAGTCGCCTCACAACTCTGGAACGTTCTCCTGTTGTCACTCCTTCAGATTGATCTGTGGAGTGTTTTAAAAGTCAGCTAGAGACGTTTCTATTTAGGAAAGCTTTTAGCTGATATTTGAATTTATTTGACCTTCTTCTACCTTTTTTGTTACTATCTGCCTTTAATATTTGATCTTTTTCCTGTTATTAATGTGTAAAGTTTTATGGACTATTTTAACTTTTGTGATGCCCTTTATGAGTTTCCCTCTGTAAAAAATGTTATTTAAATAAAGATTTACTTCCTGATCTCCAGTAATGATTAGATTTGAATATGATCTTCTGGTAGAATGTTTATGTTTCATCTTGATTGTTACAGAGTTCTTCTGGTTCCAGAATGATTCCATCTTAACAGGAACTCAATATATTTCTAAGTCAACATATAATATTACTTTATCCTTATAAGAAACTGTTGGCAGGAAATAAAGTCATGATTGATTAGTTTAGATTATCTGTGTTTGAATAGATATTATTTATTTATTTATTTGTTTAAACTTTTTCTTTTTACTGTTATTATATATTATATTATATTTTGGAACTCAATCATTAACTCTGTCAGTTATTCTTTGCTAAGCTGACTCTTTATTTCATTGATGCAGCTGGATTGATAATTTTCTCACCAAAATGGTCTTAAATTCTTCAAAGATCCATGACCAGATCATGTCTGATTTCACTCCTCCACAGCACAAGGAGAACCAATCAGCTCTAAATGACACTGATGGGCGGGGCTTGTTAGTCAAATGAGGACTGTTGTTCAACAGATAGGACAGCAGTTGTCTGACAGCATTCTGGGTAATATGAAGATAACTAGACCCTCTGTTCATGGACCTGTTAACAATGCAGATCCTCACAGGGATCAACATGGATCACTGGATTCTTCAGGATTCAGAGGATTTACTTAAAGATCCACCTGTCTACAGAGGAGATGGTTCTGATCTTCTCACTATTGAGGAATGGGAGGAGCTAATGAGATGTTTGATGGAGAAGGGTGGAGTTAAATTGTAGGTTCAACAGGGCTGCAGACTCTCATGGATCTGATGGATTTCTCAGGCTCTCAAGCTGAAACTCAAAGTAACAACCATGTCCTAAATACATCCAAGACCAAAGATGTCATAGTGGATTTCAGGAGGTCTAAGAAGGAGGAACACATCCCTCTTCTCATTCACAGGGAAGAGGTGGAGTGAGTGGACCACATCAAGTTCCTGGGGATCCACATTACATCTGACCTCACCTGGTCAATGCATTCATCCTGCCTTGTGAAGAAGGCTCAACAGAGACTCTTCTTCCTCAGGAAACTAAAAAGGACTGGACTTTCTTCTGAGCTGCTGAAAAACTTTTACAGAGCCACCTTAGAGAGAATCCTCTGCTGAGCGCTACAGTGTGGTACGAGAGCTGCACTGAAAAAGACAAGAAGGACTTGGCCCAGGTGGTGAAAACCACACAGGGGATTGTGGGACGACCCCTCCCACAACCCAACTCAGTGTATGACAGCCGGGTCCAACAGAGGGCTGGTCGTGTAGCTGCAGACCCCACCCACCCTGGACACCAACTGTTTGTAGCTCTTCACTCTGGGAAGAGATACAGGAACATCAAGACCCACACCAACAGACTGAAACACAGCTTCTTCCCCAGAGCTGTGAAGTCCATCCACGACACACCCCAAATCAAAGGCAACACACTGAACAATAACTCTCAACCATCTGAGCACTGATTTATGTATTTGCTGCACTTGAGTTATTGTGCAATGTCCACTTCTTCTTTAGTGCACCTTTTATCTGTAATGCAACTTTTATTTATTTTATTCTTTCTTTAAATTTCTTAGCAAAGAGATTCTGGCAGAAATGTAATTTTGCTCTGCAGAAACGATAATAAAGACTCTTGGTTCTTGATTTTATGTATTTCATTTTAGCATTCTACTATGATTTTAACCCCAGTGTTTCCTGTGGGATCTATCATATCAGGGCTTGTCTGCTTGGTCTGGGGTCGTTGTCGTGTTTCTCGCCCTTGCTGGGGCAAATACAACCCTAATATAAAAACATAACCCTCTCACAGCTGTGGAGTGGATTCTATTGCTGTCCTGGTCTGGGTGTGCACCATGGTGATGTTCCTGTGACTGAGCTGGTCCCTGGTATGATAGAATCCTCAATAATGTCTCCTCACAGCAGAGCCAAGCTTTCAGTTTATTTTATAGGCTCTTAATGTTTCTTTTCAAATTAATTGTGTGTGGGGTCATGGGTGTATGTGTTATGGGGAGTGGTGTGTGTGAAGGGTGGGTTGGGCTTTTACCATGTATGTTTTGTCTTTAAATGTAAAGCGCTTTGAGTTTCTCACAGTATGAGAAGAACTTTACTAAATAAAGTTTGATTTGATTTGTGTTCATGGCACCGTGAGTAGGGCAGGGTTTCTCTAACACCTGAGGGCCCTCCAAGATAAGTTTATTTGTAGCACATTTCATGTCCAGAGACAATTCCAAGTGATATACACAAAACATTCAAAGAAACAAGAGAAGCAGCAAAGGTGTGATCAGTAAAATAAAATTAAAAGAAAGTAAAAAGATATATCTATATATTATATAGATATAAAAGATATATACAGAGACTATCAATGGCCTGTCTGTGAGACACACACCTGAGTGCTGTGATGTCATCCAAATGCTGCATTTCTATAAATCAACTTACAACAATACTTGATTTTTTCCATCATCATGTTTTGAATGACTTATCGTGTGAGTTGGTTTGTGTTTATTCACATTATTAGGATTTAATGCAAAGAGTGTCTTTGCAAAATTGTGTTTCTTCACATTTGTAGAATTTCTATCAAGTTTTGCTCATATGTGTGATAGAACTGCAGCTAATGTTTAATCTAAATATTAGAAAATGTGCTAATTTGGCCACGCCCACAAACCAAAACTCTCCATGACTTCTGGATCACAATATAAAGATCGAGGTCCAGAGTACAAACGGCTGAAATCAGTTTCCTTTGCAGGATGGATGGATGCTCCTTTAGAGAAAAGGGGAGGAGCTTGGTCACGTGGAGGGAGATCAGAGTAGAAATGCTGCTTCTCCACATGAAAAGGAGAAAATGATGGATGGATGATGGATGGATGACAGCTGCTTCTACACCTCTTTCACTTTTATCTGTTTAAGGAGAGCCGGTCATGTTCTCCTTCTGACACGTCTCATGGTACAGCAATGTGGGCGTGGCTGATTAGTTGAAGACTGTTTGGGGGGCGTGGCTAAATGAGCATATTTTCTGACCATTTAGATTTCACATTCAGTTGAAAGCAGAGAGAAGAAGGAAGTGATGAGGAAGTGTCAGCCTCAAGTCTGCAGTTTAGTGTCAACACAACTTTGTCATCATATTGATGTGAACACAACAGAAACATGGAGTCTTACCTTAGAGTCTGCAGTCTGCAGTCTGGACTCTCCAGAAAACCACACAGAAGATCAACTCCTGAATCCTGCAGGTTCTCGTTGTAGCCCAGGTCCAGTTCTGTCAGATTAAATGGGTTCTTCTTCAGAGATGAAATCAGAGCTTCACAGCTGATCTCTGACAAACTGCAGTTCCACAAACTGAAATCAGACAGAAAAGTGTGTTCAGGAGCAGAGATGCAGCTGGAACTTTTGGACCTAAAAACATGATGTCAGATTAGAATGTAATAGATTTTAAAGTGATGTTAAACAGACGAGGAGTTGAAATGTCATTTAGCATCATGAATTATTAATTACTGAATACATTTTCAAAATGTATGGCAGAAATGCAGATTAAACAGAAAAAAAATAATTAATTTGAAATATAGATAGTGGAGGACTTGGAAGTTTGAGGCCCTCTAGAGCGTTTAAATTAATTATTATTTTAAACCCTTACATAAGTAAGACGTCTAAAAACTTACTGTGATCCACTTATAGATAACATGAATGTCAACAATCCAAATTTGTTGATCAGCATCTAAAAACTTGAATCACATTTAAATGTTAAAGAAATGTATTTTTCATACTTTATTTTTACTTTGAAAAAACATTTAAATTATTGAATGAGTTAATTTATGAATCCCTCACTTCCTAGTAGGAACAAATGATAATTATCTATCTTTTCTTTAATATTTCAGGTTTTACTAAAGAAGACAAAATAAATAAAATACCTGAATGAAGCAACAAAAGCAGTAGTCAATTAAAAATCAAAAAAGTATTTCAAAATGATAAATTCTGTCCCTCTCTTTGTCTTTTCTCTCATTTTCTCTCATTTTCTCATTCTTGACTTTCTTTATCTTCTTTTGAGTCCTCGTGATCTGTTTTTCTTTTTCCTGGTTTGTCTGTCTTCCTTTGGAAGTATAACAACACATTTCTTGCTTTCTCTTTGTCTTTTCCTCTTTTTACAGTCGCTCTGATAACTATTCTTCATTTGATCACTTTTTGAAAAACCTCTTCAAATCATCATTTCATCTCTCAGTGTTTCTGGATAGTTGTGAGGTTCCAGACCAGAAGTTATCTAAAAAAACACTGAAAATATTAATCAGTGATTCATTAATGAATAAAAACTAGGGCTGTCAGATTTAGCGCGTTAAAAACGCATTAATCTGACACGTGCTTGACGCCGACAATTTTTTTGACGCATTAAT
>NC_050518.1:33125449-33132058 GCF_002922805.2 Oryzias melastigma
CATTACCTGGCTGTGTGAGGCGTCAGCCTGAGAGTCCGCCTCCGTTTCCACCCGCGTTCTTTTAACACCCCGTAGCCACGAGATCATTATTGGGTTTTCATTCACGCTAAAGTCCTTTCTTTTGCTTATTACATTGCTCAGACAAGTTTGTGTTGACGGCGTAGAGTAGAAATCTGGAGACCGCTGGACGTGTTTACTTCTTTTTGCACCATAAGTGAGAGAGAGGGGAAGGATAATGAGGAGCTTGTGTTGTACTGTCGGAATAGCGCGCGGAGCGGTATAAAAGAAATTTAGCACTGTATCATCTCTCATGTGTAGGATGTCTTGCGCGCACCTCGTGATTCCTCTGCATACTCAAGTCTAAATTGATCTAATCAGAGCACCGGACGGTCCTAGCTAGGTGAGAAGTGCCGGTGCTCCGACGTGAGATTTTAAGAAGTCCCGGTGCTCAGCACCGGAGCGCACCGGCCCACTTAAAGCACTGCACCCACCTAAATACATTTTTGCCAGTGAAGTCAGAAAAAAAATAAAATTGGCTGAAAACCGCCCAATCTGGCAACCCTGTCTCTGCTCTTAACTAGTGAGTCTCTCTACTTGTTCACTGGAATATACCATTGCTGCAGGGGGACGGGGGAGGAAGAAACACTTTCACATGATAAGTCCCCAGGCGATCGCCTACCTCTGTCTAATGTTAAGTCCACCTCTGATTATAGAACCAAAAAAGAAGACAATTTAAAATCTACTTGATTTAGAGCTTTGATTTCACAAACATCTGACAAAATTGTATTTCTTCATCTTGAATCCCAAATTGTAAAATACATTTTGAAATGACATGATCAGACTGCAAAGTGAATTGTTCTTTGAGAATTGAAGATCGTTTTGAACTGAAATTCCTTCAAAGTTGAAAGTAATTAAGATTTGAAGCATTTTAAAACTGTTGTTATCAAAGGTAAAAAATCTCCAGTTTAAACATGGATGCAGCTTCATAAATCCAGTGAAACGGCTGTTCTAACCTTCCTTAAACTATCACCAGGTGGTGCTAAAGATTTTATTCAATAATTAAAACAATTTAGAACAATTTATGTGATCAATATATCAAAGTTTCAAAGGCTTTTATTGTAACTGTCAGGAACAGTTAAATTGTGGGTGGTCCACCAGCAGCAATGCACAGCACAATACGATATAGAAAAGGAATTAAAAATAAGAACAAAATAAATAAGTAGAATAAAAGTGAATTATAATATATTTAACTGTAATAATAATAAGGCAAAAAGGGAGGTATAAGACATAATTGCAGCAGATCTCAAAGTTCTTCTTTTATCTACAGTAGTTTCAGAGATCTCATCTTAACCACATTAACTCTGTTCACAGGATCATCTACAGCAGACCTCAAACTCATTTGACCATGGTGTCACTGAAGGCAGAGTCTGGCTGAGACTGGACCACAACCTCAGTGCACGTGCACGTATGTGCATCTCGTTTGTGTCTGGGAGCCAAAACCAGTTAGAATCAGAAATGTAAATCATTCCAGTCTTCTCATTTTTATTAATTTTATTTTATAACATAAAACCAGATGAACAAGGTCCCTGGTGTGAAGAAGTTTATAACTTCCTCAGGTACATCCCTTCTTTGGTACTAAATCAGTAGAGAACATGCACTGTACTATAAACTGTACTGTATTATTACTAATAAAACTCTAAATCAATCCACAAATATATAAACAAATCCAGCATTTTTCAACCACTGTGCCGCGAAATCTTGTCAGGTGTGCCGCGGGAAATTATCCAATATGTGTGCCTGTGCAGTCTAGCACCTGGCAGAACAATTATGTAGTACTCTTCCATACCAGTAGGTGGCAGCAGCAGATAGCTAATTGCCTTGTGCTTGGAGACGAGCCAATTAGTGACGCATGGATGCAGCGACAGGTGGATAGCAGGACCACAGTAAAAGTGATGGATATGCTTTTGAAGAGGAAAATTGCTCACTCTGAACTGGACCCTGGACAAAATCTGGACCCAGATGAAGGCCCTAGTATGAGTGGAGGTCAAAGGAAAGCAAAGACGTCCAGCAAAGTTTCTGACATGAAGCAATACAACAAAAGCTATCTTTCATTTGGATTTATTTTTACCGGAGATGCAACGGCACCGACTCCGTTGTGCTGGGTATGTGGTGAAAAGCTCTCCAATACTTTGGTCCCAAGTAAGCTTAAACGCCATCTCCAAACAAAACACCCTTCACTTCAAAATAAAAATGTGCAGTATTGTGCTCGCCTTCGTGAACACAAGGAGAAACAAGCAACTTTCATGAAAAAAACCACAAAGGTAAATGAGAGAGCCCTTAAAGCTAGCTACCACGTCGCCGAACTTGTGGCTGAATCAAAAAAGTCCCATTGTAAATGAGATGCTCGGACCTGAAGCGGCTAAAGAAATAGCCAAAGTCCCTCTCTCGGATAACACAATTTCCAGACGTATTGATGAGATGTCTGCAGACATAGAAAGTATGGTTTTGGACAAGATCCGTATCAGTAATAAATTTGCGTTGCAACTGGATGAGTCTACTGATATAAGTGGACATGCTCAACTCTTGGCTAATGTGCGTTTTGTAGATGGAGACACAATCAGAGCAAACTTTCTATTTTGCAAGGCTTTGCCAGGAAAAACAACAGGAGAGGAAATTTTTCGGTTCACATCAGAATATCTGGAAAAAGGAGGACTTAAGTGGGAAAACTGCACAAGTGTCTGCACTGATGGAGCTGCAGCCATGGTCGGGCGCACCAAAGGCTTTGTAAGCAGAGTGAAGGAAAAGAACCCAGATGTGATCATTACACACTGTTTTTTACACCGCGAAGCCCTCGTAGCCAAGACTTTACCAGCAGACCTCGTTCCTGTGTTGGAAGATATTGTGCGCATAGTAAACCTCGTGAAGTCACGCCCTGTGAAAAGTCGCATATTTGCGGCTTTGTGTGAGGAAATGGGAGCGGAGCATACAGCCTTGCTGTTTCATACGGAGGTCCGATGGCTGTCGCGCGGCAAGGTGCTGGCCCGTGTGTATGAGCTGCGAGAGGAACTTAAAGTGTTTCTGACAAATGAGGGGTCCGATTACGCAAAGCTGCTAGCAAGTGATGAGTGGTGTGCAAGGCTGGCATACCTGGCAGATATTTTTCATCATCTGAATGAACTGAACACACGAATGCAAGGCCGAAATGAAAACCTGCTTACAAGTACAGATAAAATAAATGGATTCCATTCAAAGGTGCAACTTTGGCAGCAACATGTGGAAAGGGGCAATCTTGAAATGTTCCCACTCACCAATAAATGGCAAGATGTTCACACTGCTGCACTGTGTGAGATAATAGTCAAACATTTGAAAACTCTTGAGGAGAAGATGTCATTTTATTTCTCTTCAGCTTCCACAGAGTGCCTTGACTGGGTTAGGGACCCATTTAGCTCAGCATCAGCTGTTGGAAAGGACATGACTTTACAGGAGCAGGAGGAACTAACTGAACTGAAACAAGATCGTGGCCTCAAGCTAAGCTTTGCTGATCTACCTTTGGACAGTTTTTGGTTGGCAGCTGCCAAGGAGTTCCCCATGCTGGCCAACAAAGCTATTTTGACATTGCTCCCATTTTCCACAACATACCTGTGTGAGGTGAGCTTTTCAAGCCTGACTGCTGAAAAAACTAAACACAGAGAAAGACTGAGAACTGTGGAGGAAGAGCTCTGTGTGTGCCTTTCATCGATTCCTGCCAGGATATCAGCTCTGTGTTCATTCAAACAGGCTCAGGTTTCACACTGAGTGAGAATAAATATGAAAGATTATAAAATACTTTATTCTTTGTGTTTATTTGATTTCTATTCAAGACATTATAATATAACGTCATTCTTCAATGCTAAAAAACACTTAGTATTAACAATACAACACATAATGTTAATATAAGCTTTTTTTCACATTTTCAGCTGGTGGTGTGCCGTGGGATTTTTTCGATGAATGTAGTGTGCCGTGGCTCAAAAAATGTTGAAAAACACTGAACTAATCAAAAATGAATAACTAAACAAATCAGTAATAAATGTCAGTTTTCTGTTCTTTCAGTCTTCTGAATCTGCTGTTTTCACATTTAAATGTCCTTATTGACATAGTTCAGTTTAACACTGTTACATTTTAACACAAAATCAGACTCAATTCTACAGTTCTTTAACCTCCATCAATGGTTCTTCTGAACATGACTTCTCTTTTCTACTTTTACTGCTGGACTCTTGGCAGAGCTTCCTCTCTACAGCTGATCTGTATTTGGTTTGAGGCTGGAAGCAGCTGAGACCCTCAGTATGAAGAGGATTGTCATAAGTCTGGACCTGGACTTGGACTTATTCAAGTTCAAGAAGAGCTTTTTGCAGAAGTATGTACTCCTAATGTTGAATCTGTGCTGAATGTTTTATTTTTAAGTTTACTTTTTAAATCACTAAATCCGTAATGAAGAAACTAAATTCATGAACTATTTTTGTGTTTCTTATAACTTTTCAACCATTCTAACTCTGGTCACAAGTGATTTTAGAGTAGACAGTCACTCTCTCCTATAGTTTCATGAATTCAGACTGTGGTTATTAAAGAACGGTTCTGTTCACTGGAGGTCAGAACAAGTGTAACACATACCTGAGATCAAAGAAAGACTGATGTTATTCATGCGTATTTACGTGTTATCAGCTCAAAAACTGGGGGAAATTCCTCACATCGCTGCATTGTCTGCATGTATTTTAAGTAGGGCTGTCAGATTTGTCGTGTTAAAAACGCGTTAATCTGACATGGGTTTGACGCCGACAATTTTTTTGACACATTAATCGTGGATTTTCTCATACGTGCCTTTCCATACCGCGTGTAGGCGTCCCTCATCGCCCTCTAACTCGACGGCTGCTCTCACTAGATCACCGGCGGGTCTCCAACCACCGAGCTGCTAGCTAGAACTGGCCCGGCGTCAGGACCTGGAGAGCTCCTGCACTCTAACCCGGCTCCGGTTCGTGTCCAGTACCACGTCTGAGCGTCCCGAGAGCTGTGGACCCCCGACGTTCCGAACAGCAAGCGCACCGGGGGACGTTTTAAATGTTCTGGAGGTTTCAGCGTGATCCAGCCCCAGCATAGCGGTCTGTCTGCCGGCATATTCATGGCGTGAGCTCCACTGGACACGTCGCTGCATCGAGCTGCAGCCAGAGAACGCGGCAGTAACAGACTGTCAAACTATCCACAGAGTATCCCGCTTTTCTCAGTCTTTAATGTTTTAAAAAACAAAAGTTAATTGGAAATGATAAATCTCTGTTTCATTTATTACTGTAGTTCAGCAGAGGAGGAAAAGATTTGGTCCTGACAAAAAATGAACATGAAAGTGTTATGGAAATGTTATTTTTGATGTTTTTTATTTTATTTTGATGAACGTTGATTGAAGTTTTGAATTTAAAATGCCCTTCACTTGCACTTGGGCTTTTGTTAGGCATTTTATGTTACAGCCTTTTATTGTTAAGAAAGTTTATCTCAATACAATGTTACAAAATAAAGTAGTTCTGATATAAACTATTAATTTTGCCATTCTTGTTTTCATAGTTAATGTAGAACTGCTAAATTCCACGAAGCACACATTTTTTTTCTTGAAAAAAAATGCCATATGTAAATTTGCGACTAATTGCGAGTTAACTCTGGACAAAATGCGACTAATCGCGATTAAAAATTTTAATCGCCTGACAGCTCTAATTTTAAGGATTGGTTTATGTTTCTAATCACTTGTGTCACAGTGGATGATGGACCATCAGAGCAGAATCATCCTGATCTCTGCAGAATGTGACACCTGCTGGTGACGTCACCTGTGACGGGAATGTTACCCCTGGAATGTAATCAAGTCATTTAACTTGAATTTATTTCAGGGATTTCATATTGTAGCACTAGAGAAGGTTTTATTTTGTATTCTTTGTGTTCTCTGCTTGGAGGAACACTCCACTTCCTCCTCTGCCTCATCGTTTACCTGAGCGTGTTTGAACAGGATGTTAAAATAAAAGTATAGAAACACTCAGAAGTTCATCAGAGTTTTAGTGGACAGTCGTTATCAACACCAGCCAACATTAATATGAAGTAGACCGCATGATTGTGGATACATTGATGCTGATCACTGTGAAGTATAAACCAGCATTTATTCTACAGTTGATCATCTCCTGCAGGACCACAGTGGTCTGCAGACACAGTCGAGCTCAGGAAGTATTTGGTGGATTAACCGTAATTATAACCTTAACTTTCCTCTGGGTCTCTGCAGACTCACACAGAATTGTGTATTTTTAAGTATCATTTTTGAAATCCTAGTACTTCAACTTTGCTTTTATGAATGAAAACACTACAAGTAGCCAACTTTGAAAGCGAGTAAAGTGACTTTGGTTCATAATTCCAGACCTTGAGTACTATGTCCTTGTTCTACAAGTCACACACTATCACCTCACACAGACTTGTGTAGTTTTACCGTATAATTTAAAAATATTAGTACCTAAACCTTTCAACAGAAAATCCTGTATAGGTAGCTAACTTTGGATCTAATGGTCTTTTCTGACAGAGAAACCATGTTTGACAGACTGTAACCAAAGA
>NC_050518.1:33132115-33134580 GCF_002922805.2 Oryzias melastigma
TGTCTGCATGTATTTTAAGGATTGGTTTATGTTTCTAATCACTCGTGTCACAGTGGATGCTGGACCATCAGAGCAGAATCGTCCTGATCTCTGCAGAATGTGACACCTGCTGGTGACGTCACCTGTGACAGGAATGTTACACCTGGAGTGTAATCGAGTCATTTAACTTGAATTTATTTCAGGGATTACATATTGTAGCACTAGAGAAGGTTTTATTTTGTATTCTTTGTATTCTCTGCTTGGAGGAACACTCCACTTCCTCCTCTGCCTCATCGTTTACCTGAGCGTGTTTGAACAGGATGTTAAAATAAAAGTATAGAAACACTCAGAAGTTCATCAGAGTTTTAGTGGACAGTCGTTATCAACACCAGCCAACATTAATATGAAGTAGACCGCATGATTGTGGATACATTGATGCTGATCACTGTGAAGTATAAACCAGCATTTATTCTACAGTTGATCATCTCCTGCAGGACCACAGTGGTCTGCAGACACAGTCGAGCTCAGGAAGTATTTGGTGGATTAACCGTAATTATAACCTTAACTTTCCTCTGGGTCTCTGCAGACTCACACAGAATTGGGTATTTTTAAGTATCATTTTTGAAATCCTAGTACTTCAACTTTGCTGTTATGAATGAAAACACTACAAGTAGCCAACTTTGAATGTGAGTAAAGTGACTTTGGTTCATAATTCCAGACCTCTAGTACTATGTCCTTGTTCTACAAGTCACACACTATCACATCACACAGACTTGTGTACTTTTACTGTATACTTTAAAAGTATTAGTACCTAAACTTTTTAACAGAAAATCCTGTATAGGTAGCCAACTTTGGATCTAATGGTCTTTTCTGACAGAGAAACCATGTTTGACAGACTGTAACCAAAGATCTACCATAACCCATGATAGTATCTACTGTATTTCCTTCAGGACTATGTTGACTACACACTGTCTTTGTCAGACACTTTTACTGTAGAAAAGTTGAATTATCCCACTGTACACAGCCATATTTAATCATGAATTAAGTAATGAGGGGGGACCTCTGATCTCTTATCTCTGGTGGGGGGAACGGGCCCTCAGCAACAGTGGCCATGTCTCTGGGGGGCTGGCTTCTTCTCGGCAGCCCTTTCTCTACACAGGGAGAAGGATCCCTGACTTCTCTGTCAGACCATGAGCTGCAGGTCACATCCCATCTCGAGGTGCTATTCTTTCGGCTGGGATGGAGCTTGCACTCTCCCTGCTCCTGTGCCCCCCTGCTCCCTGGTTTTGGGGGCCCCTGTGGTGGTCCTGCTGTCTGGTCTGGGTGGGTGACGGGATTGCCAGTGGGGGGCAGACATCCTCTATGTGCTATCCAGCGTGGGTGTGGGAGGGGCCCTGGCTGCTGCTTTGCGGGGGTCTTGGAGTGGGGGTGACCGGCACTCTCCCTCTTTTTCATTCCATCATCCACCTCAGGTGAACAGAAACACTCACCTGAGCTCAGGTGTCAGCTCACCTTTGCACAGACAGTAAGTGTGACAGAATGAAAGGCTTTCCATGTGTTTGTTTGTGTGAATGTGTGTGCACTGTAGGTTGTTCAGATCATGTGACCAGGGTCGGCTGGTTGTTAAGAGAACCCGGTTACAGACTAAAGGTGACAGAGACTTTGCAGCAGTGGCTCCATCTCTCTGGAACTCTCTTCCTCTCAGCCTCAGATTCAGAAACTCAGTGTTTTCTTTTCACAAGCAACTAAAAACGTATTTTTACAAATATATTTCCCTACTTTGGTTTCTGTATTATGTGTTTTTACTGTGTAGCTCTTAGTGATCAGTTTTTATCTTAAAATGTGCTTTATAGATCAAATTTGTTATTATTATCAATAAGTCAGCTCAATGTATCTTGAAAAGTGATCTACTACAGCAAGATAACTCTTTTTATTGACCTCACAGATGTCTGGAGCCACTCTCTTCCAGGGCCCATCAGGTAAAGGGGTGAATAGCAGTGGCTCGTGATGCTGAGAAGGTTTTAATGTCAGGGTACGAGAACAGTAGACGACTGGCTTCAACTGTCCATCGTGATCTTGAAGAAGAACTCTTCCCAGCCCGTAGCTGCTAGCATCAGCGCTCACGACTGTAGCTTTCTTTATGTCGCAGTAGGCTAGCACAGGAGCTTCAGTTAGCATCTGCTTAACCCTTTTAAACACCTGATCTTGCGCGGCACCCCACACCCATGATCTGTCAGCCTTAAGAAGGTCATTTAGTGGGTGAGAAACATCAGTCAAATACCGTCCCAGATGATGGACCATCCCCATCACCCGCTTGAGGTCAGCTGTGTTTAGAGGTGGCTGGATGTTTCTGATGGTCTCCACCGTTCTGGTATCTGGTCTGATGCCTTGTTTATCAATAATGTGCCCCAAGAACTTGATCTGAGTCTGTCTGAATTTGCATTTTCCTTTGTTCAAAATCAGTTCAGCACACCAATAACAAGCCT
>NC_050518.1:33136562-33139067 GCF_002922805.2 Oryzias melastigma
ACCTCTTCTTACAATAGTATTAAGTATGACTTTTGTTTTTCTCTAAACGTTTTCCCTAATGTTCCTTCTTAAATGTTCTCATGATCTGCATTCATTTATCTTTGTATATATTTATTTTGAGAAGACCTTTCATTTGCTCTTCTGTTCTGAACAACGTTAAAACATTTTGTGATTCCGATCCACCGCCCTCAAGAGATTTAATGGGACTATACAAAACCATATCATCTGCATACGAGATCTGAGTCAACAAGATCCTGACCAACAGTACCGACATAGACGGAGAGTAGAAGTGGAACCATCCCAGAGCCCTGAGGTTCTCCGAGTCAGTGGAAGAACATGAGAACAAATGTTATCTGACTCTGTCGGTGAGATCACGACAGATCCGACCAGCTGCAGTCGTAGGAGGATCTTATTGATCCGCCCGTTTGACTAGGATCTGGTTAATCGACAGATTTTGATGAATCAATAAACGGAGTGTTGCTTACGGTCCAGATGTGTGTAAACCGCTGATCCCCTTCAGATCTGCTGTTACGACCTCAAACCGGATCGATGTTGACGAACGTCAGAATCCAGGAAGTCTCAACGTCTCATTTATGAACATGTTTGACCAAAGATTTTAATTATTTACATTTGTTGGATCTTCAGGATTAAGATGATCTCCATGATTGTCACGATGCTCAAATGAAAATGAAATCAGCTTCAGGATTAAAGGATCGATCAGCTGCTTCAGGAACGTCGAAGGATTGGATGTTTGATGAACTTCAGGCTGGAAGTTCAACGTAGAATTCTCTGAAGACGTCTCAGTATCAGGTCCAGGACTGGTAGAAGATGAGGTCAATGATGGTTGAAACAGTTAACATGTTGACTTTATCGTAAATATTCACGGAGTTCTGTAACTGGGGAGTTATTTCAACTGCTGAAGATTGAATGGTTTTCCAAAACCTCTTAGGATCATTTAGGTCGTCGGTTGGAATCGACAGATACATTTGGACGTAGACGAGCTTTCAATTGACAATAAAAGATGGACGTCTCAATAAATGAAAAATAGAACATGAAGTTAGGAATCCAAGGAACGAGATGGAAGTTTCGATACTTACGGCAGTAGATCTCCACACCTGGGGATCATATTTACTCGGGTCTGTTTGGTAACATCTGGTTTCTGTGAAGGTTTGGGTCTCAGAAAGATCTCCACTGAGCAGAAGGAAGAACTGCAGAATGGATTCAGAATCCAGTCTGAGGGTTTATGGGTACCAGCAGCTGTTCTGATCCAGGATCAGACTGGACTTCTGCTGCTTTGGTTCTTTTAGGTCGTTTTTTAAAGGATTTTCTTCTTAAACGAGTATAATTCACTCCAATGAATAATGAATGTTCTGTTTTAATGTTTTAATTGGACAACTGTCATCAAGCCAAATCCCAATAAAAATACTAACAGACCTCATCTGGTTCATTGATAGATGACATACGGAGCTCAGCTGTAAACGGACTGATGGAGACTTCTGTCTGAATTCTGGTCTGAATTCTGGTCTGAATTCTGGTCTGAATTCTGGTCTGAATTCTGGTCTGAATTCTGGTCTGAATTCTGGTTTGAATTCTGGTCTGAATTCTGGTTTGAATTCTGGTCTGAATTCTGGTCTGAATTCTGGTTTGAATTCTGGTCTGAATTCTGGTCTGAATTCTGGTCTGAATTCTGGTCTGAATTCCTGTGTTTCCTGTTGAGAAGCGTAACCTGTAGTTGACATAACTGCTGCCATAATCCATGAAAACTGGAAGATTGTCACTAATGTCTTTATTAATATTCCATAAACAGTTTTATTTCAACGTTATTAGAAATATACCATCAGTTACTGTTGGTTTGGTGATTCTTGTAAATAAACTAATGATGTTTATGGTATTAATACAAGTTTGAACTGCTTTAATCTTATGAGGATTCAGGTTGATATTAAAAACACAATTTACTTTATTTTATCCACAAACATTTTCTCCATCAACTTGTAAACAAATTTATATTCTATGGATATAACTAATAATAATAATATGTTTACATTCTCCTCAGAGATTTCAGTTGTTAAACATTGGAGCATGTTGTTAATTACATAAACTACATTAATGAAATACTGTAAATAATGTCGTTTTATGCTCATATAATGTAACTCCTCCCCGTTTGAGTCTATTGGAGCAGTTCAGAGTCAGTAATGACCCGATGTTATCCTGAGATCATTTCTAACGAATCATTTTGACTAAATATATTTTTACGGAGAGTAAAATATTAAAGTTATTTAAGGTTTAAGTTGATTTATTCTGGAATAATATTCCTGAATTTTTATTTTTCATAATTATGTTAAAAAGTTACAGTTTTAAACATTATCATTCTGATAGCTTTATGGACTATTTTCAGATTTTTTATTCTGTTTTAGAGTTTAGCTAATATTTCCGCTACATGCTAGCTGTTTTTAAGTTTTTAGGCTAATTTGACATTTAGCTAACGTTTTAGCTAGCTATCCACGT
>NC_050518.1:33139201-33146672 GCF_002922805.2 Oryzias melastigma
TGAAGGACGTCGACGTTTCCATCAGAGGTCGTTCCTGAAGGTCACAGAACCAGGAGACTGACCTGCTCTCTGATTGGTCCGTTTTTGAACAGCTTTCTCTAGTTTGCTTTAAAGTTACAGTTTCTACACATCAACAATGTTCATTTGAGTCACATAAGATTCATGATGAACAATAAAATACAAAGTTCATCAACAGGAAACAAAACCTCAAATCCTTTAAATGTGACATTTGGAACTCGTGTAAACATTAAAGAAATATTTGTAATCTTCTGAAACTAAACCACGCCCCCTTTTACTGACCCATAAACAACAGCAAAAGTCTTTATTTTGAAAAGTTTCTGTGTTTCCTGTTCGATGTTTCATTTCAAAATAAACCTCAAACTTTTGCTTTCAACCAAAATCTAATGAAGAAAAAAGAAACTTCAGTTTCATCAAACTTTGATCATTTTGTGGATTTTTCCGTTTCAGGTTCAAAGGGGCGGAGCTAACTGCAGTTATTTCAAGTTTTTAGATTTTAGGGACTTTTGACTTTTTCTTTCCACTTTTATCACTTTTGACCGAATTTTAAAACCTTTTTGTCTAAAACACAAACGTGAGATAACGTCATCAAACCTCGTTTTAATCATCAGATCTGATCTCATTGATCTGACGTCGTCTTGATCTGTTGAAGTTAAACTGCAGCTTCTTCTGTGATGGAACGTTTCTGCTGTGACATCACGAACGTGAGACTTTGAGTTCTTTACAGAAAAACACAAACCGATGTGTATGACGTGATGACGGCTCCTCCGTGATGAACGCTGAACGTGGAGTTCTGATTGGACGAGAACTGGAATGACGTCTGTGGTGGATTATGGGATTAAGAAGTTTGTGGTCAATGTTTTTGTTCAGGAAGTTTTACTGTTTTTCTGTGTTAAACTCTCTGGACCAGATGTTTGGTTTGTATTTTGTTCAAGTAAAAAAAATGATGTTTTACTGTGAAAAAAACGTCACAAATATAAAAAATCATTTCTCAAAATGATCTTTTTACAGGAATTATTGAGGATAAAATAACTGATTAGAAACACATTAATTAAAGGTCATGATTGATTAATTGCCTGACAGCACTAGTGTCTCTAAAGTCCAGAGGACCCAACCTGGACCCTTGAGGGATTCCATGATCCTGCCGGTTGAGGATCTAAAACTGGATCCACTGACAGTCTGATCAAAGACAGTAGAAACAGTAGAAAGATTCTGGTCTGTAAACGTCGAAGGAACGTTTGTCTGTTTGATGAAACAGAAGAAATTCATCAGTTTTTAAACCTTCTGGGAAAAAGGAGACATGAAAACAGAACAAAGGGATCTGGTGATCCAATGAAAGATCCCTTGATTGGATCTGGTGATCCTCAAAGATCCTTCGATCAGCTGATGAGGTTTGAGTTTTGTTCCAGTTTCTATTTTTCATCTCCTCCCATAAATACATCATAAACTTTTATACAAACTTTGATTTCTTTCATTCCATGTCCAGCACTTTATTTTGAAAAGCTTCTACATTTCCTGTTTGATGCTTCATTGAACTTTGACCTTCTATCTGCTATTTTCAGATTTTTCATGAAAATCTTTCTGTTTATCTTTGATTTGTTTTGAGTTCTTTCTCAGAACAGAAGCGGATCAGATTTCTTTAGAGATCAGATCAGATCCATCAGTGGATCAGGATTATCTGAGGTTTTGTTCTCATGCTGACTTTGGACTCTAAAGAGGATTGATGTAGAATCTAGTTTAGATGAAAACCGTCTAAACCCGTAAATGAAGTTTTTCTCTTCTTCAGATGAGGACCTGAACGCCGTCTGACCTCATCCTGTGTGGGAACGTTTCTCTTCAGGAAACGAACGTTCCTATCAGATGGAATCAGTTTGGGACCATTAATGATCCATCAAAGATTCAACAAATGCAGTAAATTAGAAACTTTCAGCAACATTGATACAAATACTAGATGATACAAATACTAGATGATACAAATACTAGATGATACAAATACTAGACGATACAAATACTAGTCGTGGTCTGGAATCCTCTGAAGGATAAATATTTTCTTTATACATAAAATATCCACTCACACCTAAAATGAAAGAAACCAAATCTCAGATTTATCCTGTTGGAGATTTATTACATAAGATTCAAATTTCAATCTGAATCTGAATCTTCATCTGAAACTGAAACGTTAGAAACATTAGAACTTTTCTTTAGTTCCAAACACATAAAAATATTCTGGTCTGATTTTCATAATCAGTTGTTTCTCAAAATGTGTAATATTCTCTTTTCATTGTTCTTTACTTTATATAATATCTGGACCGTATATGTTTCTAAATCTAATTGTAACTTATTTCACTTCTGACATTATCAAACATTAGTTCCTTTCAAAATAAAACCCACTCAGCTCCTCCTGCTGCAGATTTCCTGATGTTTTTATCATCAGCACTTTGATGAGCTTGTTTCCTTATCGTCTCAAAAATCAACATTTTATTAGAACATATTTATACAAATAAAACTCTAAACATTTACTGAAGAACAACCCGAAAAGACACAACTCCAAATCATTTTTAATCATTTTAAACCACATTTGTTCAAAACTTTAACTACTTTAGAGTAACTCACCAAAATAAAGAACGTTTAAAAACTTTTATTTGACTAACTATAAATTAAAAACACAAATTTATCGAACATTTCTACAGAATTTCTGACAGTAAATGAAACAAGTTGTTAAACATGCTAACAGTCTAAACAGAACAAAACTGAAATAATATTTAACAAAGTTTTATAAATAACTCTTTATTTATTCAACCGTCAGCATTTTTCATTGAAGCTAAAGAGCCAAAATAAAAGAATTAAAGAGTCACAGAATCCTGGACTGAACCTTCAAACTGAACCAAAGACTCAGATTCATCACAAATCTCAGATTTTTGATCAAACGTCACAAAAATCTTAATTTTATTCAATATTTGTGGAACTTTGAACATAAAAGGCTAAAACCCAAATTCAGACTCAGTTACTGGATAAAATCCTCAGAACTTTAAACGTCTTAACGTCCTTCAAATCAAACAAATGATGATGATCAGAACTGAGACCAGAACCAGAAGATCAAAGGTCCGATTCACACCTGCAGAACCGCAGAACCGTTCGGTTCTTCTTCACTTCATGAAGCTGAAACAACAAACTGAACCAGAATCAGAAGATTTGATCAAAGAGAATCGGATCTTCATCTGCGTCTTTATCGTATTTGTCATACTTGGACTTCAACCGTTGGTCTGATCCTCGAATCCATGATCTAATCCTCACCAGGAGACAAATCTCAAACCAGAACCTTTACGTCTAGTTCAACACCTTTAGGATTTAAGAATTCATGAAGAGAAACATGAAGGTCCAAACATCAGACGTTCTCATGACTGGAGGAGAAGAACCAGATTCTGGGTTCATGTTTGTGTCTCAGTGGTTTACTGTCTGACACAACAGAAAACAACACAACACAACACAACAGAAAACAACACAACACAACACAACAGAAAACAACACAACACAACACAACACAACACAACACAACCGATTCCTCAAGTTTCTTCTTTCCAAACGTTTTCTTCTTAAATCTTTTTTCAGAACTTTCTGTAGAAAATTCCAAACTTTTACCAAAACAATCAAAGGAGGAACTGAAACTTCACTTCAGGTTTTCATCTTCTGAAGTCAGACTGGATCCATCAGATCTGTGGATCCTCTCTGGTTTTACCTTCAGGACCGTTTTGTGTTTGCAGTAAATCTTGATCGGTTCTGATCGTTTGGATCAACCGTAGAACTCTCTGGTGTCGTCATGACATCATTAATAGATCTGTTTATGATCTCAGACTCTAACACATTAAAACGATCAATATTAGACTCTCAGCCTTTACAGGATCAATACTAAACATTATTCTAAACAAATCTTTGACTTTGAATTCAGGAAAAAAACGACCTAAAGAATCTAAACTCAGAAACTTTGGTTCGTTTCATCTCTTCTGATGTGAAACACGTGAAGAGACATGATGGATTCAATCAAATCAAATATACTTTATTGTCCTGAAGGAAATTTGACTTGGATTTCACAGTGGCTGCTGGCTACATTCACACACACACAACTCCAAACATTTCAGTGTGAACAACAGCAACATACAAAATAAAAACACAAGTATGGAAAGAGCTGTGGTAGAATTTGCGCCTCTGGAAACACAGTGACTTCATATTAAAAATGAATAATAAAACCCAAAAATGTCAAGTAAAATTGTCTATAAAAATTGCAGTTAAAAGCACAATGTACAGAACAGACATTTGTCAAAGTTGTAAGAACGGTGAAAGATAAAAATATCAATATTTCTAATAGGTACAGCAGTTTATAAATTAAGTAAAAGAGTTCATGTGCTAGTCAGACTTGTTCAATAGTGAAACAGATGTGGGAAGAAATGATAGCTTGTATCTATTGTTTTTGCATCTTATTGCTCGGTAGCGCCGCCCTGATGGTAGGAGTTCGTACTCACTGTGTAGTGGATGGGAGGGTGAGTTTATTATTCTTTTTGCCTGTCCTCTAACACAGATCTCGTGAACGTCTTGTAGAGATGAATACTCTTCTTTACCAATGACTTTCATGGCGTTTTTCATGACACTCTCTATTTTGTTTTTGTATTTTACTGTTAGGGGGCCTGAACCAGGTGGCTATGGCGTATCTTAAAACTGAGTCAAGCACTGCGTTGTAAAAACATGTCATGATTTTAGTGCTTACACCGAACGTTCTGAGTCTTCTTAAAAAGTGGAGTCTTTGAGACAGTTTAGAGCATAGATGGTCCACATGCACATTCCATTTGAGGAGGTTGTCTATGTAGACACCAAGGTATTTAAAACTTTCCACCTGTTCAATCTCTCTGCCCCCAATTGTTACTGGCTCATGGAGCAGTAGTCCTTTGGGGTCAAAAATCATCTCCTTAGTATTGTTCACATTTAAGGTCAGATGGTGATCCAGGCACCAGGACTGGAAGAGATCAATTTCCTGTAGGTATGTGGATACTGGGTCCCCAACTCTTAGTAAGCTAATAATTATAGTGTCATCTGAGTATTTTATAATTGTGTTATTTGGCGTGCTACTTCTGCATTCATTAGTATAAAGCGTAAACAAAATCGGCGAGCTCACAGCTCCTTGTGGGACCACGGTGCTAAAGAATTTTTCTTTGGAGAAGGAGTTATTTACTTTTACTTGCTGTGACCTATTAGTTAAAAGGGAGTAAAATTACTTTACTAAGCATGAACTTACATTTAAGTTGGTGAGTTTCTGTACAAGAATATCGGGGTGGACTGTGTCAAAAGCTGAACTAAAATCGGCAAATAGGACTCGTGCGTAACTATTAGTGTTTTCTAGATGTTTGCAGACCATGTGAGACATACTGATGATAGCGTCCCCAGTGCTGAGTCCTTGTCTGTATGCAAATTGCATGGGATCAATATGACCTGAGACTTCAGTTTTGAGTTGGTTTACCATTATTTTCTCGAGGCATTTCATGACAATGCTTGTTAGAGCTATAGGCCTATAGTATGCAGTTGAGGCTGGGCGTGAGTTCTTTGTAGAGCTGCCACAAACGATTATTTTAAAAGTCGACTAATCACTGATTATTTTTTACGATTAGTCGACTAATCGCGTCATACACAAGTGGATGTAAAACACACATCTTAAGCATAATTATCTTTAAACTAACTAAAAACTAGAAATATTCACATTAGCATTATTGTAGATAGAATGTAAGCTGAATTTGGTTGCAAAAGATGCTGGTGACGATGGCTGCGATGCTGATAGCCTGCTGAAATATTAGTTAAAGGCCAAATTAGCCTAAAAAGAACCTAGGTTAGCCAAAACAGCTAGCATGTATCTGAAATACTAGCTAAACTCCAAAATGGCCTGAATAAAAAACAACAAAAAAGCTTAAGTTAGCCAAAACAGCTAGCATGTAGCTGAACACAAAATAGCCTAAAAAACAAAAAAGCCCGAATTAGACAAAACAGCTAACATGTAGCTTAAATATTAGCTAAATTCCAAAATATCCTAAGAACTAAAACAAGCCGAAGTTAGATAAAAAAAGCTAGCATGTAGCTAAACACAAAAATAGCCTAAAAACCGAAAAAAGCTTGAATTAGCCAAAACAGCAAACATGTTGCTTAAATATTAGCTAAATTGCGAAACAGCCTAAAACATCTTAAAAAAGCCTGTTAGCAAAAACAGCTAGCATGTAGCTAAAATTAAAACTCCAAAATAGCCTAAAAAACTTAATAAATGCCAAAATAGTCCAAGAAGCTAGCAGAATATCATAATAACTTTCAATTTTACTAAATTCTGACTCCATACAATATAAAATTACGACTAATCGACTATTAAATTAGTCATCGACTATTTTAATAGTCGATTAGTCGTCGATTAGTCGACTAATCGTGGCAGCCCTAGTTCTTTGGAATGGGTATAATTGTGGATTTTTTCCAAGTCTGTGGGACTAAGCCTGTCTCAATTGATTGTTTAAATATTGGACACCATGCCTCTGATAGTTCTTGAGCACAGTTTTTCAGTAGGAAGGCTGACAGGCCGTCCGGACCGGCCGCTTTGTTTGCCTGAGTATTCTTAAAGATATTTTCAATACACAGCTGGTCCACCATAAAACTGCAGGCATCACTTTGAGTATTAGTGATTGTTACCGAGGCTGATTTACTTTTGTTTTGTCAGTCAAATCTTAAAAAGAAATCGTTTAGGTTGTTGGCACATTCCTCTCCATTTATGGCACCAATTTGAGGTTTGTTTGTTGTCATATGAGTTATCTTTTTCACTGTGTCCCAAAGTTTTTTGTTATTTGAGCAGTTGAAGCTCTTTTCCAGAGCTTCTCTTTTCTTTTCCTTAGCTTTCCTCAGAACAGTGTTTAGTTCCTTCTGTACTGTGGCTATGGCAGCTCTGTCCCTGTTTTTGAATGCAAGCCGCTTTTTATTAATGTTGTCCTTAACATCCTTAGTTATGTATGTCTTGTTGTTGGGATATTGTAATATTTGTTTTTTAGGAACGACAGTGTCCACGCAAAAGTTTATGTACTCAGTGATAGTCTCTGTTGCTTCGTTTAGTTCCAGATTATGGAAGATGCTCCAGTCCGTGCAGGAAAAACATCCTCTCAACGTCTCCACACTGTCCTCTGTCCACTGCTGCACTGTCCTTGGTTGTGGCTTTGATGATTTCAGTACAGTTTTGTATGTAGACGTGAGATGCACGGTGGCATGATCTGAGTTTGCCAGTGGAGGGAGAGCCTTTGCTCTATATGCATTTTTTATATTACCAAAGCACTTGTCTAGTACTTTGTCTTTCCGAGTGCTGCATTTAATGTAGTGGTAAAAGCCCGCGAGTTCTGGATGACAATGGTTAAAGTCACCCAGTATAAATACAGCCGCCCCCGGAGTA
>NC_050518.1:33146941-33161480 GCF_002922805.2 Oryzias melastigma
ACTGTCTTTGGTTGTGGCTTTGATGATTTCAGTACAGTTTTGTATGTAGACATGAGATGCAGGGTGGCATGATCTGAGTTTGCCAGTGGAGGGAGAGCCTTTGCTCTGTATGCATTTTTATATTACCAAAGCACTTGTCTAGTACTTTGTTTTTCCGAGTGCTGCATTTAATGTACTGGTAAAACCCTGCAAGTTCTGGATGACAATGGTTAAAGTCACCCAGTATAAGTACAGCTGCCCCCTTGAGTGCGCTGAAGTTCATTATTAACACATTCGGACAAATAATTTGCAGCTATTCTAGCATTCCCATTTGGAGGAATATAAGTGGCACAAATTATAACATTTCCAAATTCCCGTGGTAAATAAAACGGTCGCATAGACAAGCACAGCAATTCAATGTCTGGACCACATAACTGTTCTCTGATGGTCACTTGTTTGCACCATGCGCTTCTTATGTAAACAGAAATTCCTCCACCTTTAGTCTTACCAGACGATTCAGTACTGTCCGCTCTCACGCAGAAGAATCCGTCAACTTGGAGTAGGCTGTCCGGTATATCCGGCCGAAGCCACGTTTCGGTGAAAACCATGATGCATGACTCTCTGTACTCGTAGCAGTAGCGGCTGTTTAAGCGGAGTTCGTCCAGTTTGTGAAGCAAAGACCGTACATTGCTTGGGATGACATGCGGGAGGGGCGGTTTATTTCCCCTTCGCCGGAGTCGCTGCCTTACGCCTCCGCGTCTTCCTCGCTTTCGCTTTCGGCTCGTTAGTTCGAGCGGTGGTTTCCTCATAATCTCCGCCGGCAGCCCGTGCAGAGGTAAAGAGCCTTTGTGTTGATGATCCAGCAAGAACTCCCTGGAATACGCATAACGCCGACCGTTGCGTGCTGGTTCCGAAGTCGTAGAGGGTGGAAACTTGCAGAAAACTTCGCTGACTGCCCAGAGAAGCGGCAGCAGGAAGGTGAGGAGTCTTATCGTTCGGCGTGGTGAGTGGCCATCTGTTTTCCTGCGTATGGTGGTTACGTGCGTAGTTGAGTATTAAAGTTGGTCTTTTGTTGTCAACGTGCAAAAAGGTGTAGAAAAGGATTTGTTGCTCGCTGTCTCGCACTCACATACACATTCAAACGAAGTTAAAAGACGTACATAAATAGCAGCAGCCGCAGCACAGGAATCCGTGTCGCCACCGAGCAGCGCCACCGGATGTCGACCAATGAGCAGCAGGTGTGTGAGACCTGAACATCGGCCGCGCTCAGCAGGTGGTATCCACACCGGAGCAGCGCGGTCACGCACGCAGTGGCGGGGAGGAGATTCTTCTTCTATTCTTCTTCTACTGTTCATTAGCGCTCATCTCATCTTGGTGTCATATTAACCTGACCGGACACAAACCGTAATGATTCATTTCTCCTTTGTGATCACGTTTGGTACTTCTGTGCTTTGAAGCAGACTCCGCCCACAAGCAGCTCCCAAATCCAGCTCCTTGATTGGTCATAGCTCTGTGCTGCTGCGACTGTGAGAAGCCCCTGGCTGCAGCCTGCAGACCGGGGTAGTTGGCGACTGTGCGTGGAAATCTTGAATCTCACAACAACTGGAAAACGTAAAGAATGTTTGTGTCATGTTTGTCCTCCTACGGAAATCGTATTAAAAGAAAAAATATATTTCCTTCCAAAATGTTTTATTATTTTCAAACATTTTTGAAAAAGCGCCAATGAGCCGCAAGGGAGTGCTTAAAGAGCCGCATGCGGCTCCGAAGCCGCAGGTTGCCGACCCCCGTTCTAGCAGGACTTCATCCGGTCCAGGCAACCAGAAAGAAGTTCAACATTGGCGGGATGTATTTAGTAAAAAATATGTGCGAATAATTACTTTCTTTATTTGTTTTTTAATGTGCGACCAACAACAAGCTAGCATGCTACTCGCTAGCACCCACTTTAGCTCAAACTTCATCCTTCCCAGCCTGATTTCTCTCTATTAAAATAACGATCATTATCCTGTGATGATTCATCTCGATCGGATTATTTTGTTGTCAAGGTTTTTGCGGCTGATTGCAAATATTCCTTCTCCTTTTGTCATTCTTAACGGTCTTTTACTCGGGATAAATCCGTGCATTGTTATGGCGGAAGTGTGTCATTCCCCATGTCACGTGACAGTGGTCTAATGGTCCGGACCAATCACAATCTTACACGTCATCTCTGCGCCAGCCCCCGAACCGATCTGACAGGCCGAGCACATATGTTACCTACACCTGTACCACCAGACGTGGTACTGGACGCCGTGGAATTATTTTTTTAGATAGCTGGATTTTATTCAGGGATTGAGAATCATAATAAATTTAACTTTTTACAACTTTTTACTTTTTAATTTTATTTAAGAGAAAAGTAATGCAGGTACATTTTGAAAATGAAATAGCATTTCCAGTATTGACTGTTAATTTTATTGTTAAGTCACAAACGCTTCCATAGTTGTTACAGCATCAGATTGATATGTGGAGTATTTTAAAGTCAACTGGAGACGTTTCTATGTAGGTTATTTCTTTAACAGTTCTGGTATCTCCTGTCCGTCCTGGGATAGGATCTCTCCTTCATGTGGGAATCCCTAAGGTTTCTTCTTTTTTCCTGACTCAGGTTTTTTAGGAGTTTTTCCTTACCGGGAGGGAGGGTCTAAGGCAGGGGTCCCCAACTGGCGGACCGCGGTCCGGGTCCGGACCCCGAGACCCTTTTATCCGGACCGCCAAGCATTTTTAATAAAAAGTACAATTTTTCATTCATCTTTACACGGCGATTTTTGAACAGGCACGCGCGAGGACAGCTACGTTCAGACCGGGGTCCTTCAACCGGCAAAAGCTCAGAGCGGTGAGCTACCGTAGTTGGGACGTAAAGTTATCTGGAATGTGCGTGAACAATGGCTCTGTCTAAAATGAGAAAAGTGGACTGAAAATCGTGTCTTTGGAGATGATGGACTAAAGCTTTCGCTTTTATTTACCAGCAGTGAGTTCTACAGGCTGGTTTGTATTATAAACATGGAGTCTGCTACTTTTGTTAAGAACGCTGATATCAAGCGGCGCTACGAGACAAAACACAAAACTTCTGACAAAAATTACCCGACAGAATGAGTGACGTGGTCACGGAAAATATACGAACTGAAAGTCCAGTGCGAGCGTACAACACAGACGGTAACAGCACAACAACGAGCTCACGAGTGGATGTTGGGCAAGCACTAAAAAAGTCACTCAGAAATGATTAAAGAGTGTATGGAGGCAAAGACAGAAACAATATTAGAAGGAAAAGAGCGACAGCAGCTACAAGCAAAGGTCAGACAGATTCTCCTGTCGTCAACAAGAAGCTTTCCAGAGATGTGCAGGTCTATGGAGCTACACTACTGCCAATATTATTTGAAACCCAAATGCGACAAATTAAAAAAAAAATTATGTTTGGCAAAAAATATGAATGTCAGAAAATTCTTTCCATTCTAAAATTAACCTATTTTCAGCAGTTTAAGCGAGCTGCGGCCCGGGCTGTGTTAGAGGCAAAAACTCGGTCCTGGGAGGAGTTTGGTGAGGCCATGGAGAAGGACTATCGGTTGGCCTCAAAGAGATTCTGGCAAACCATCCGGCGTCTCAGGAGGGGAAAGCAGTTTTCTGCAGGCACCGTTTTCGGTGCAGGTGGGGATCTGTTGACCTCAACTGGGGACATTGTCGGGCGGTGGAAAGAATACTTTGAGGATCTCCTCAACCCTGCTGACACGCCTTCCGTTGAGGAAGCAGAGGCTGAGGACATTGGGGTGGAACTGTCCATCACCCAAGCTGAGGTCACAGAGGTTGTCAAAGAGCTCCTCGGTGGCAAGGCTCCGGGGGTGGATGAGGTTCGCCCTGAGTACCTCAAGTCTCTGGATGTTGTAGGAGTGTCTTGGCTGACACGTCTCTGCAGCATTGCGTGGCAGACAGGAACCGTACCACTGGACTGGCAGACTGGGGTGGTGGTTCCCCTTTTCAAGAAGGGGGACCGGAGGGTGTGTTCCAACTACCGGGGAATCACACTCCTCAGCCTTCCTGGGAAAGTCTATGCCAGGGTACTGGAGAGGAGAGTCCGTCCGATAGTCGAACCTCAGATTCAAGAACAACAGTGCGGTTTCCGTCCTGGTCGTGGAACAGTGGACCAGCTCTACACCCTCTTCAGGGTGCTGGAGGGTTCGTGGGAGTTCGCTCATCCAGTCCATATGTGTTTTGTGGATTTGGAGAAGGCGTTCGACCGCGTTCCCCGTTGTGTCCTGTGGAGGGTGCTCTGGGAGTATGGGGTCCGGGGAGCCCTACTCAGGGCTGTCCGGTCTCTGTATGACCGGAGCAGGAGCTTGGTTCGCATGGCCGGCAGTAAGTCAGACCTGTTCCCGGTGCATGTTGGACTCCGGCAGGGCTGCCCTTTATCACCGGTTCTGTTCATAGTCTTTATGGACAGAATTTCTAGGCGCAGCCAGGGGCCGGAGGGGATCTGGTTTGGGGACCACAGGATTTCCTCTCTGCTCTTTGCAGATGATGTTGTTCTGTTGGCTCCATCGAACCGGGACCTCCAGCATGCATTGGAGCGGTTTGCAGCCGAGTGTGAAGCGGCTGGGATGAGGGTCAGCACCGCTAAGTCTGAGGCCATGGTTCTCGACCGGAGAAAGGTAGTTTGCCCTCTCTCGGTGGGTGGAGTGCGCCTGCCTCAGGTGGAGGAGTTTAAATATCTTGGGGTCTTGTTCACGAGTGATGGAAGATCGGAGCGTGAGATCGACAGGCGGATTGGAGCTGCGTCCGCTATTATGCGGTCGCTGTACCGGTCCGTTGTGGTGAAAAGAGAGCTGAGCCAGAAAGCAAAGCTCTCGATTTACCGGTCGATCTTCGTTCCAGTACTCACCTATGGTCATGAGCTCTGGGTCGTGACCGAAAGAACGAGATCCCGACTACAAGCGGCTGAAATGAGTTTTCTCCGGAGGGTGGCTGGACGCTCCCTTAGAGATAGGGTGAGAAGCTCGGTCACCCGGAGAGAGCTCGGAGTAGAGCCGCTTCTCCTCCGCATCGAGAGGAGCCAGTTGAGGTGGCTCGGGCATCTGGTCCGGATGCCTCCTGGACGCCTCCCTGGTGAGGCGTTCCGGGCATGTCCCACTGGGCGGAGGCCCCGGGGAAGACCCAGGACACGCTGGAGAGACTATGTTTCTCGGCTTGCCTGGGAACGCCTCGGGGTCCCCCCAGAGGAGCTGGAGGAAGTGGCCGGGGAGAGGGAAGTCTGGGCATCTTTGCTTAGACTGCTGCCCCCGCGACCCGGTCCCGGATGAAGCGGAGGAAGATGGATGGATGGATGGACCTATTTTCAGCTTAAAAAGTTCATTTTTTAAGGTTTCAAAACTAAAAATTTCAATTTCATTTTTTTTTATTCGACTCTTATTTATGTTCGTTTTCTAATATGAAAATTTCAGTTTCCAAACTTTTTGCCCCTTTGTGGTGGGTCTAACACGAAGGACCAAACCAAATGGATGAGTGTGGTAACTTCAGTCCTGGTGCATTCACTGACTCTGCTAGAACAGAGTTTTGGACACGGTTTGTACGGGATAAAACTCTGATCTTTACATCCGTCTTGGGATAACTTCAGAATATGATAGAACAGACAATACAGACATTTTCTGATGGTAATTATCACGGCTCTAGGAGTCAGTGAAGACACTGGGACTGAAGTTATTCCTCTCATTGAGTTTTGATTGGCCCTTTGTGTTAGCCACAACAAGGCCAAAAGTTTTGAAACTGAAATTTTTATATTAAAAACTGGAAAAATGAAACTGATTAAGTTTGGGAGTTGAAATTCTGAGTTTAAGCCTAAAAAAGAGAAAATTTGAAGTTGAAAATAATTAAGATTATTTTAGAACAGTAAAAAAATTCGGACATTTTAAATTCTTTTTGGCCAAACACCAATATTCTTTCAATTTGTCTTATTTGGGTTTCAAATAATATTGGCCCAAATTTAGCTCCATACAGTTCCAGCTCAACACCACCATTGAAAGTACCATCTACGTCTATTTAAGTCTGTTTTATAGTTTACATTTATGTTTATAATGTTTTTCACACTTATGAAAGTTATTACTTTAATGTTCAATATGTACCATTATTTGCAACCTACTTTTAAGGTTGCAAAACAGAAAATTAACATTTGAGGGATTAATTATGAATGCTTTTTACGGTACATTCATGTTACCTGTTGCACTTTAAGTGACAGACAGCAGAATGTTAAAGTTTGTGAAAGAGCACACATATTGCACTATAAGGAGGCAAGTTTATGTGCAATATCTTTTTTTACTCTATAATGCATGCACATGTATGTATTTTTGTACAAAAAGGAATGAGAGAAATACTTGAGAGTTCTTTGCAAATGTAACTACACGTTGTAATTAAATAAAAGAACAGAAAAGTGAAATATTGACTGAATGTTTTTGCATGTTCGGACCCCGGTCTACCAAGCTGACAGAGTTACTGGACCTCTCGCCAAATTAGTTAGAGACCCCTGGTCTTAGGGCAGGGATAACCAGTTTATGTAGTCTGTTTAGTTTTTAACTATTGTTCATATTTTGAAGCCCAATGAGGCAAATTCCTTTGTGATTGTGGGCTATATAAATAAAATTGAATTGAATTGAATATGAAAGCTTTTAGCTGATATTTGAATTTATTTGACCTTCTTCTACCTTTTTAGTTACTATCTGCCTTTAAAATTAGAATTTTTTCCTGTTATTAATATGTAAAGTTTTCTTGACTATTTTAACTTTTGTGAAGCCCTTTATGAGTTTCCCTCTGTGAAAAATGATATTTAAATAAAGATTTACTTCCTGGGCTGCACGGTGGCGCAGTGGTTAGAGCTCTTGCCTCACAGCGAGAAGGCCCCGGTTCGACTCCCGGCTGGGACCTTTCTGTGTGGAGTTTGCATGTTCTCCCCGTGCATGCGTGGGTTTTCACCGGGGACTCCGGCTTCCTCCCACCGTCCAAAAACATGCTTCATAGGTTCATTGGTGACTCTAAATTGCCCCTAGGTGTGAATGTGAGAGTGAATGGATGTGTGATTGAGGCCCTGTGACAGACTGGAGACCTGTCCAGGGTGTACCCCGCCTTCGCCCATCAGCAGCTGGGTTAGGCTACTTTATCCTTATAAGAAACTGTTGGCAGGAAATAAAGTCATGATTGATTATTTAGAATGAATTACTGTTTGAATAGATATTTATCATTTTTTAAAAACTTTTTCTTTTTACTGTTATTATATATTATATTATATTTTGGAACTCAATCATTAACTCTGTCAGTTATTCTTTGCTAAGCTGACTCTTTATTTCATTAATGCTAATTTTCTCACCAAAATGGTCTTAAATTCTTCATAGATCCATGACCAGATCATGTCTGATTTCACTCCTCCACAGCACAAGGAGAACCAATCAGCTCTAAATGACACTGATGGGCGGGGCTTGTTAGTCAAATGAGGACTGTTGTTCAACAGATAGGACAGCAATTCTCTGACAGCATTCTGGGTAATTTGAAGATGACTAGACCCTCTGTTCATGGACCTGGTAACAATGCAGATCCTCACAGGGATCAACAGGGATCGCTGGATCCTTCAGGATTCAGAGGATTTACTTAAAGATCCACCTGTCTACAGAGGAGATGGTTCTGATCTTCTCACTATTGAGGAATGGGAGGAGCCAATGAGATGTTTGATGAAGAAGGGTGGAGTTAAATTGTAGGTTCAACAGGGCCGCATTAAAATAATTAAAGGAAAGTAAAAAGAACTGAATTTAATCATAGATAAACAGTCAGACGTAAACTTTTGAATACATATTAATCAAATGCAGCTGAGAACAGGTGAGTCTTTAACCTGAATTTAAATAGATTGGGGGGAGTGGGGATCAAACCCCCCATCGGTCGACCTCTCTACTCCTGTGTCATCCTGATCTCAGCAGATGCTGAGCAGTAAATGTCCTGACTTTAGAGTTGATCTTAGAGTTCACTCTCAGGTCTATCATGGTCCAACACTCTGCTAAAAAGAGGAGATCTGATCCTACACTCTTTGTAGATTACAGCTTGACCTTTAACCCCATCCTCCCACACAAGCTGGAGGTCCAGTTGGAGGACCTGGACTGTTCAACCTGCTGTGGACCAGCGGCTTCCTCTGTGGTCACAGAGAGTCAGAGTAGATCATCTGACATCCACAGCACTAAACCTCAGTACCAGCTCCCTCTAATGTTGTTACAGAGTCCTCTGCTCTACTCCTGTACACACAACTGCACACCTGTCTGTCCACCACAGCAACAGCAGTCTGTCTACAGGGAGGAGGTGGAGCGGCTGTCAACATGGAGTTCAACCAACAACCTTCTGCTCAACTCCTCAAAGACTACAGAACCAGAATAGACAGACAGTGACTCACAGAGCTCATCAACACCACCCAAAAGACTGTTGACTGTCCTCTGTCCACTCTGGAAAACCTCCACAGCTCCAGCTGCTCAACAGAACATCATCAGAGACACTTCACTTCCTGTTGGAGCTGTTAGCTTCAACCACAACTGTTACCAACTCCACAATCACAGCACAAAACTACAGAAATTCAATGTCTTTGTCTGTCGAGAAAAAGAAAAGTAGAGAAAATATAATTAATCTGCTTTAATCCAAATGTTTCTAAATTCCTGAAGTCTCACTGGACAAAGAAAAAAACCCTTTCACAGCAAGAACAGGTCGGAAATAGAGAAACGGCTGAATGACAATGAAAAAAACCAAATGATTCAAGTTCTGGAAAATCCAGAAACTCTTTGAATCCAAACCTTTCAGCTTCAGTGAAGAACTACAAATGTAGAAATGAACCAACCAGCAGCTTCAATGTTCTGACCTCAGAGTCTGCAGTCTGCAGTTTGGACTCTCCAGTCCAGAACACAGAACCTTCACGGATGAATCCTGGATGTGATTATCGCTCAGGTTCAGTTCTGTCAGGTGGGACGGGTTGGACTTCAGAGCTGAGGCCACAATTTCATAGTGAGTCTCTGAGAGTCCACATCGTTCTGGAATTCTGTGAAGAGACAGAAAGACAGAAACAGGTGATGATGAATTGAGGCTGTGATGAAGTTCCAGTTGGACATTTGTCTCTTCATCAGAGCTTCATCTTCATCATGAAACAGTCCTCCTCATCAGTCTCTCTCAGACCTTCATCTTTGTGTTGCTTTCATCTGCAGCTGGAGGAGAGAAGGTGGAGCTCCATGGAGCTTCATGCTGTCCTCAGTCTGTCAGTGATCTGAGGTCTGGACCACAAAGTTGACAGTAGAACATCTGGATCACAGAGACTGACTGCTGTCACTCTGACCATCATGATGATGAATGTTGACAGTTTGAAATGTTGCTTCTGATCCACTTTTCTCTTTCCATCTGTTCATTTTCTAGAAGAACATCTGCATCTTCTCCTGTCTGATCCTGAAGATCAGCTTCTTCCAGCCATGAGGAAGCTGTTTCCATGACAACGTCTCCTTCAGGATCAGCTGCAGCATTGGTGTGAACATGAGTGCAGTGACTGACTAACATGCAGCTCTCTGTGCTGACAGATCCATCAACAACTGGAATAATACATCTCCACGCACGTATCCCACATTCCTCCTGGACTATTCTGAGCATGGTGAGCGCTTTCTGCTCCTGTGTGCACGTGTTTCATCTCTGTTCTGTTTCAGAAAGTCGTGCAGCTGCTCAGTTTGAACCCAAACTGTGAGATGTGTGAGGAGCTGCAGCCTCCAAAGTCTCAGGGACTCTGAAGGAGCAGCAGTGGGTTCAGGTTCAGGTCGTTCGGGCTGTCGCCCGGCGCCGTCATTAAGAAAAACTAAAACTGCACGCTACGGTTTTACAACACCACAAACTGGATTTTCAGATTCCTAAAGCCTGGATTGATCCAGAAGATTTTCTGCTGAATTTGTACTCACACTCTGAGATGTTTCTAGAAGCATCAGAGAAATAAGAATCCAGAACAAGAGAAGAAAGACGTCTAAAACATGAGTCCTTTCAATGGAACTGGATCAACAAATCAATGCAAGCTGATGAAAAAGCAGATTTCAGACAGATTTCCTGATTTTCTGTGTGTTGGACTCAGATCTTCAACAGAGACTGTATGAATGCAGATGATGACAGATGATTGACTGAACTAAAGGAACCAAAAGGATCAGAAGAAAGAATCAGTTTCTGCTTCCATTTCTTCTTTGAGTTCTCAAACGCTTTCATTCACAGATCAATGATTTCTCTAGAAAGAAGATGATGAACAGAAGAAAGAGCATTCTAGAAATGTGCTTCTAGAATGACTGACATGTGGAAATGAAGACATCCTCTCATTCTGGACCGTCTGCTTTGTGTTCAAACATTCAGAAGGTTCTGGATTTCATTTGGACTAATATGATCCTTCTTTGATCTTTAGCTAAAAAGATCATTTATGTGTGAAAAACAAACTGATTTTCTTCTTTCATCTTTTGATTTCCAATCATTCTCAAACCTTTCATTCTTTGTAATCTGATTAGACAGAAGTCTCAATGGAAACTGAACAGAATAGATGATCACTACAGTAGTCTCTAGCTGCAGCTCTGAGTGGAGCCATCAGTGAGAAGGTTTAGGGGCAGTTAGCTTTTTGACAGAATCAGGAAGGTCTGGAGAGTTGGACTGGATTCCAGAAATCAAATCTAAATGCTGCTTTGTGTTGATTCTTCTAATGCTGGTGTTAGATTGAAATGTGTGACCACAAATGCTAGAAGATGAATGTTGAAGATCTGAACACTGATCTGATTTATCATCACAATCACTTCTGGACTCACCTGAACTTTCTGCAGTTCCTCACAGCTGGGATCAGTCTCCGTTTACCCTCATCTGATGTGTTGTACTGGTTCAGGTCCAGCTGATCCAGAACCTCCTCTGACATCTGCAGAGTGTAGGCCAGAGCTGAGCAGTGGATCTCTGAGAGTTTCTTCTCTGATTTGTTCTCTGACTTCAGGAACTCTTGGATCTCCTGATGAACTGAGAGATCCTTCATCTCCATCAGACAGTGATAGATGTTGATGCTTCTGTCAGGAGAGACTCCTTCACTCTTGATCTCCTTCAGGTTGTTGATGGCTCTCTGGATGGTTCCTGGATTCTTCTCTGTCTGAACCAGCAGACCTCCTAAGAGTCTCTGGTTGGACTCCACAGAGAGACCATGAAGGAAGCGAACAAGCAGGTCCAGGTGTCCAGTTTGACTCTGCAGGGATTTCTCCATGACTCTACTCAGAAACTCATCCAGGGATGGGTTCTTCATGTTGTTCTTCAGGAAGTCCTCAATGACCTCTACCTTCCTGTTGGAGTAACAGTGGAACACGTAGACTGCAGCCAGAAACTCCTGAACGCTCAGATGAACAAAGCTGTAGACCGGTTTCTGGAAGATCTCACACTCTCTTCTGAAGATCTCAGTACAAACTCCAGAGTACACTGAGGCCTCTGTGACATCCAGACCACACTGCTGCAGGTCTTCTTGGTAGAACATGATGTTTCCTTTCTCCAGATGTTCAAATGCCAGCCTCCCCAGCTTCAGAAGAACTTCCCTGTCAGTCTCTGTCAGCTCTTGTGGACTTGTCTGATGTTCCTGCTGGTACTTGTTCTTCTTCCTCTTTGTCTGGACCATCAGGAAGTGTGAGTACATGTCAGTCAGGGTGGTGGGCAGCTCTCCTCTCTGCTCTGTGGTCAGCATGTTCTCCAGAACCACAGCAGTGATCCAGCAGAAGACTGGAACTTCACACATGATGTAGAGGGACATGGAGCCCTTGATGTGGGAGATGATTCTGCTGGACAGCTCTTCATCTGGGAATCTCCTCCTGAAGTACTCCTCCTTCTGAGCATCATTGAAGCCTCGTACTTCTGTCAGTCTGTCCACACATGAAGGAGGGATCTGATTGGCTGCTGCAGGTCTGGAAGTGATCCAGACCAGAGCTGAGGGAAGCAGGCGTCCCTGGATGAGGTTAGTGAACAGCACGTTGACTGAGGACTTCTGGGTGACATCAGACACCACCTGACTGTTGTTGAAGTCCAGAGAAAGTCTGCTTTCATCCAGACCATCAAAGATGAACAGAAGTTTGCAGACAGACAGCTGTTCTGCTGGGATCTTCTGGAGTGTTGGATGGAAAAGCTGGATCAGAGTGAGAAGACTGTGCTGCTCATCTCTGATCAAGTTCATCTCCCTGAAGGAAAGAGGAACCACAGCACTGATGTCTTGGTTCTCCAAGCCCTCGGCCCAGTCCAGAGTGAACTTCTGCACTGAGAAGCTTTTTCCAGCTCCAGCAACTCCGCTGGTCAGAACCACTCTGATGGATCTGTGTTGGTCAGGGAAGACTTTGAAGATGTCTGGGTTCTTGATTGCAGTGTCATGGATTTTGTTGGTCTTGGTGGTTGTCTCCAGCTGCATCACCTCATGTTGGGTGTTAGTCTCTCGTCTCAGGTCCTCTGTGATGTAGAGCTCAGTGTAGACCTTGTTGAGGAGCGTTTCTCTTCCTGCTTCTTCAGTTCCTTCAGACACATGTTCACTTCTGCTCCTCAGACTGATCTGATGTTCTCCAAAAATCTCCTGCAGACCAACATCTGCTGAAAGAGCAGAGAAGAAAGCTCCTTCATGAGTGTTCAACACAACCCCAGCAGATGTTTCCAGAAGAATCCATCAGCAGATGATCAGGCTCTGACTCACCAGCTCTGGGTCTTTCTGCAGACTGGGGTCCGCTCCTCTTCTTCTCTCCAAGGACACTAAGGAGAAACAGATTGAAGAAGATCTCATTTGGATCCAAACAGAAAATATGTCAGACTTGAGATCATTTCTGATGTCCAGAGAGCTGAACTCTGCTCTGTTCACTAGAAACTGGTTCTTACTGAGAGTCTGAAGGTCCTGGTTCAGTTCTGAAGTTTGGAGGTTCATTTTTGGACCGGTCACTCTTCATGGATCCACAGCTGGATGCTGCAGACTGGACTCTCTGTGTGACCTGTTGACCTCTGCAAACACAGAAACATCAGAGTGTTGGAGGATCTGCTTCTTCATGAACAGCTGATGGACTTTGACATGAACACAGACGGTTCCGTTTAGTCTGGAATAACATGACATGTTTGGATCAACAGTTCAGAGTTTGAGCTCAAATGTTTGATCATTTTCTGTGAGTCAAACAAGACATTTTTTCTAGAAAAGCTGATTCATATTCTATATTTATAAATGTAGAAATTCTGATATCAGAAAGTCAAACTAGAAGAATCTGATGTTAGTAAAGTGATGAAGATCTGAATCCATGGGGTCTGCAGTAATCCTTCTCATCAGACTGTAGCTGCTGTCAGTCAGAGTCAGCAGTCAACATGTTTTCTTCTCCAACATCTCTGATCTCAGAGACTCTCAGAAGATCAACTGAAAAGATCTGATCACACATGATGATCCAAGTGAGTCTGATCAGAGAGATCAAGAATTGAACCAGAACTCAATCATTCATCTGAAAACTATTGATCATCTGAACTTTTATCCAGCCTCCTTTCACTCTGACAAACACTTATTGTTCCTCTCCTGGATTGATGTCTTTGAATTCAGACATCCAACCCTTTGATCTGTCACTCTTGACGGACACACTGCTGGATCCAGATCCAGATCTCTGTTGATTCCTGACGGAAAAACTTGTTTTATTAAAAAACAAATTCTTCTGTTTTGGAGGTTCATCAGATTATCTTCCACATTGAATTATTGAACTCAGATCAGACTGATCTGCAGTGAGACAGTCTGATAAACAAGTTGTCTTGAAAAAACTGTGACACTGCATACAATTATTTTGAATAAATGCTTAACATTTATTTGATAAACACTTACTGTTCTCCTGAGCAGCTCTCTTTAAATTCAGGAGGTTCAGATCCAAATCCTGGTCCAGGATTAGGTCCATGTCCAGGTTGGTTCCTGTAAAATCTGAAGGTTGCTGGTGTGAGTGCTGAGCTCTGACATGGAGAAGAGTCCTGGACAGTTGGAGATGTTCATCTTACCTCTGAGCTTTGCTCTGGTTGTCATGGTTACCATCTCTCCGTCTTTTAGAGGGAGGGGCTCCCTCCTGTGTCTCCTCCCACTGATCCATGCTGATGGATTGACTGGATCCACAGGATCAGATCACACACACCTTCTTCCAGCCTTCACCTGCAGAGGAAACCCTCATCATCACCATCAGAGGAAGCTGCTGAACATCAGCTGCTGAACATCACATCTGCTCTCCCTCCACCAGATAGAGACATGGAGCTGCAGCAGCAAACACTCCATGATGGAGCAACATTTCACTCATTCACTCACTTTGACAAAGAAACAACTCAACTATTCAGGAAACATGAAGTGCATCAAGAACAACAGACACAAATCAAAGAATGAGGAGAAAAGAAAGACAGACATGAATTCTTCCTCTGACTGAGATGTAAAAACAAGAAGAGGGCTGCAGGCTGAGCAGCTCAATGATTTGTTAGAGATCTCTGGATCACTGATGAAGCTGCTGAGAGCAGATCTGAGAAG
>NC_050518.1:33161899-33173540 GCF_002922805.2 Oryzias melastigma
GGTTAGAGATCTCTGGATCACTGATGAAGCTGCTGAGCGCAGACCTGAGAAAAAAGCTCTGAACAGAGAGAGACTGAGAAAATCTGAGATTTCCTGAATTAAAGAGAGAGAACAGGTTCAACAAGAAACCTGACACCTCCTGACAGCAGCTAGAGGAGGGGAGGAGCTTCAACCTGTCAGATGGGGGGGGGGTATTTCCTGAAAAGAGCTCGTGCAATTCCAGTAGATGAGACTGATCATCATCAGAGGAACACATAAATTGTTCTTGTGCAGCTCAGAAAAAGTTCTGACAGTAAAGCTGAGAAGTTCTGTTAGAATCTCAGGTTTCTGTCTGAATGTTTGGTTCTCTGCAGAAAAAGTATTTCAGCTCTGAGATGAGACTTGTACATTAAGACCATCACATTAGATCAATTGTAAAAGTTTTACTTAAAATAAGCATGAATATTATGTCTTTCATGGATTAAATTACTTTCCTGTAGATTTTCTTTGATTTTAGAGGTTAAAGTTTTTATTTCTCTAAAACACTTTGACTTATAGCAAGTCAGAAGAATAATTTCTTTAATGTTTTGTATCTTTAAGATCAAAATGTTAAGATCCTTTCATTTAGTCGTTATAGTAAATCAAACATTAACACAAATTTGTTATAATTGAAGAAAAACATTTTATGTTTTCATTGAATAAAAATAAACACCCCCACCCTCTACCCACCCGGTTCTCCTGGAGTAAACTTAAGAATAGAATAGAATAGAATAGAATAGAATAGAATAGAAGATACTTTATAAATCGTTACAGAGAGAAATTCTGTCTGGTAGCTCATCCAACAATCAAACTCTGAATACAGTAAATAAAGATAATACATAAGAACAATGTGGTACAAAGAAAACAAAGATAAAAAATGGATTGTGGACACAATAAAAATTAGGGCTGTTGATCATTGCTTAGGTGGGGATCTGATTCGATTCACGAATCCAACCACGATTCTTACTTTTTAATATAAAGTTTATTGCTGTGTGTATGTCTATTTACTGGATGGATGAAAATTTGAATTATTCATATTTAATCATCATTTATGCCTTCATTTAGAACATGAGACCAGAATCAACAAAACTGATTTAAAAAACAAAGATTCAGACATAAAGAAATGTTTCTCATTTTAAACTTTTTTGTCAATCTTCTGGTTCAGCAGTAAAACAACATAAAAAGGATATAAATCACTGCTGTTTTGGATCATTTAACAGCAAAACCTGAAAATGTTCTCCACAGTTTTTTATCCTTAAAGTTATATTCTATTCTATAATCTATATATATTTTACGTTCTAAGCATTACATATTGGTGGAGAGTCTGTATGAAATTTTTAAAAAAATGTTTTTGCAGCAGAATCAGTTGATTCATGTTGATTACATCCACCTTTCAGCAGCGCGAGGCTGTTTCTTCAGAATAAACTGGAGTTTTGTTAATTACGTCAAATGTTGAAGAGTTATCATAGTCAAAAGAATGTAAACAGTGGAGTTAAAGCTCCGATGTTAAAGCTAATTCATTTTTACAGAAGTTATGTCTGTGAGCCATAGACTGTAATAATAGTGGACTTCTGGAGCCATGAGGTCCCCCATTGGAAATGCATTACCTCCTCTCCTCGCGAAAGTAGGCCGCCGCTTAAACAGTCACTTCCTGAAACGGATACCGCCATTTGCAAACAGTCTTCAGCGATTGGTCTGAGTCATAGATGAGTCATGGAATCTACAGGAAGTACTGTCGCCAATCAGGAGTGAGTTTATTGCAACCGTCCATCTCTTTCCACGCCTCGACCACGAGACCGCGGATGTAAACAGCTTCTACTTTAATAACGCTAAAGAATAGTACAAGTCATTGTTGAAGCCTTTGAGGGAGAACCATTCCAACATTTGATTCTGTCAGCGGTCCTTTGGGATTTACTTACATTTATTCCTTTTTGTCAAGATAAAAGGAGCATTTGGGTGACGCCGCTGCAGAACGGCGCGTGTCCCCCTCGCGCGCGCCGCAGCTCGTCTCTTTACATGCGCGGCCAGGTTACAGTCTGATCAGATGTACGTGAGAAGCGCGTTCAGCGGTATTTAAAATAAATAACCATCCTAACAAGTGAACAGCTGGATCTTTTTATCTGTTTGAAAATACGACCAGGTCCTTTCAAGTTTGTCTCGCGCTCCTCAGACGGCTGCGTCTAATTCAGGCTGAAGCTGGAAAAGTGACGAAGATGAAACTTTGGTTGTGATTTTATGCGCATATATGCAACTTTTTATTCATAAGCTACAATCAAAACAGTGAAATAAAGAAAAACGAACGTTAAACAAAGAAAAAGTCCAAAGCACATAACCTCAGAGTGAAATCTATGGCAGAAATTTACTTTATTTAGTTTTTTCTAAGAATTTTTTACATCATTTTTTTAAATCATATTTGGTATAAAATGCTTAATAGCTCTGAAGATATTAAAGTTAGAGTCACCAAACGTTCTGTACTGACTAATGATGAGCTCATTGTTCTACTACAACAAAGATTATGGCAGAAATCTACTTTATTCAGTCTTTAAGAATTTTGGTAAGAAAATATGAAAGTTTGGTGACTCTAACTTTAATATCTTCAGAGCAATTAAGCATTTTAGACCAAATATGATCCATATTTTCATAGAAAAAAATCTGAAAAATTAATAAAATAAATCTTTGCCATAATCTTTGCTGTAGTTGACCCGTAAGCTCATCATTAGTCAGTGCAGAAAGTTTGGTGACAGTAGCTTTAATATTCCTAGAGCTATTGAGCATAGTGTTCATGCTTCATATCTATGAAAATGCTTAAAATTAAAATAATAAAATAAAGGATTTTTTTCAAAATTTTTTTTAGCACAAATATGGTGACGAATCTCTATCACTAGTTCACATAAAAGTCGATATTTATTTGTTTCTGAGAGGTTATTGACTTTCACAGAATGGCCTTCTCTGGAAGCTTATACTTTGTAGACGGTCCCTTAGCAGCCGTCTCGCCATCTGCAGCCCGAAGAGAACAATTCTAATTAAACGGATAAAAACAATCTTTTTTCTTTTGAAATAGTTGTGTAGGTGACTCTCTGTGTTGATACAAGACGATTGAGATACTTGCTGTCATATTTGAGCGTTTTTCTGAAGAGCTATTGAGCCCGGAAGTGTGAATCTGTGAATATCTTTCTAACTTTACCGAGTAAATAGAATAAAAATGACTAAAAAGAGTGATGATAAAAGAATAAAAAAAATAAAATGTCAATAAAAAGTAAAAAAAAAAAAAATAATATTTAAAATGTACAGAATAAATCAAATGTACAGCCAGCAGTGTCATAAAACCTCTGACTGAGGTTCATCTCTCTGACCTTTATCTCTCTGAGCTCTTCCTCTGCTGATTTTATTCCTCACAGATGAGAGAACACAGACGTAGCTGCTATCGTCACGGAGAAGACAACATAAAACACAAACTCACCGTGAAAAAGAAGAAGAAAGAAGTAGCCTCCGTCTCTCTAAGATGGACGAAAACTTTCAGTTTGTCTTCATTTCCTGATTCAGGAACACCTGAACTAAGCTCCGCCCCCTGTGTTTGTCATTAAGCACTCCCACCCCGCCGCGTGCGTGCACATTGATGGTTTAAAGTCCCACTGCAATCATCTTTTATTCTATGTTCAGTGTTCCAAGGTGTCTTTGAATTAGGATTTTGTCATTTCTAACAGTTTCTGCAGACCAGCAGGAGTTCGTGAGAACTTCACCTGAGTTGTGGGTTGCCAGCCTTCATTTCCCATCATGCCTTTGTTTGGAATCGCTCCTGCTAGCTACATAGCAATATTGGAGCTTACAGCTTTGAGACAAAATCATTTTCCTTTTTTGAAGGAATCTTCTAAAAGTAATAAATGGTTGAAAAATAGAGATGACATTTTTGGACACACCATGTCATTTTAAGTATAACGAGACATTTAAAAAAAAAAATCAGAGAACAATTTTGTGATTAGGAATTCTTCCAAATCAGACCAACACTTTTTAAGTGTTCATACAATAACAACGAAAAAACTGCAAAAAAACACAACACTCTTTTAATGTTTAATTTACATAATTAACTGATAAATTTGATGTCAAATTGTAAATTAAACATATTTTACATTATTATCACTGCATTATTTATGAACAATAGTGTTTTCTTTCTTTAGGAGGAATTCAACTTATTGAAGTCTTACCTTTAAAAAAAGACCATAAGACCATAAGACCATTGAAAAGACTCGTCTGAGTGTGTGGAGGACTGACGTCAGGACGACTTTTCTTGTTTCAGGAAGTGCTGTGACCAGTGTGCATTGGCCCCGCCTTCTTCTGCTTGGTGAGGTCCAACCAGTTTCTCCTCTAACCCCTCCTACAGGTCTGGGGCGTCCTGACCCGAACCCAGCATTACCACACGCATTTCAGCATTTAACCCTTGTGGGTCCAGATGACCCCAGCCTTACATTGACGTGTTATCCATCCCATGACAAATGAGGATGAAGGTGGACAGGACTTCATGTCTGTCATGGACACCAGTGAAAATCAAAAATCACTTGAAAAAGTTCAGCACCCTGTCTTGTGGGGTCCAGATGACCCCACTCTCAACATACCTAAGATAGAACAACGGTTCAAGAAAAGCGTGGCCTAGAAAAAAGTGCACCACTGGCTGTGTGTATTATTACAGTCTCTTCCAAACTCCTTTACTTTAGTACAGTCAGCAGTTCAGGGTGTCTCTTCCTCTGCTGTAGTGCCACACCAGACAATTTAAAGACCTACTCCGATAAAAATGTCATTTTTGGTGTTTTAAAACAGATCCTTGTGGGATTTTCTGATGATACTGCAACTACTGCCGCCCTGCAGAAACTAGGTCCTAGAAAATGACTGAAAAAACATAAATCGTAATGAAAAGACCACTAGGAACTCTTTGACAATTGATCAAAAGATGAGTGGATAAGGACTTTAATGAACCAAAACAACTGAAAGTAATCCAACTTCTAAAAACAACACAGAGCCTTTGACTTTTTCATTATCTCTTTTTTCCTTCAAAAGTAAGCAAAACCCAAATTGTTTTTCTAGATCAGAAAAACATGAAAAAACAAAGACAATAGTGTTCTCTTGAGGAAATGTTGACCAAGAGACAGCCAAAAGAGTTCATATAAAGTTTATTACCATGTTAGTAACACCTCAACACCCCAATATGTCTGTTATGCTTTTGAAAATCAGACAAAAATGAAAGTAAGACATTTTCTCCTCGTCTAGTGTTTCAGAGAATCACATTTCAAGTGTTTTAAAGTGTTTCACTGTATTAAAACGTGAAAAAGCCCAAAATCGAATACAAAAAATACAGTTTTGTGTTCCTCCTGTGATAATTCCAGTTTCTTGGGATACTCTTGTTAGCACCAAAAGAGATCTGAGTCTGAGGAGAAACTTCTGACGATGACACAACAAACACTGATGCTGTGTTCACACTGGAGTCAGAAACACGTCTAGTACAAATAAATCTATGGAAACACTCGTTTCAGGCTAGTAGTTAGTAGAAAAACATCATGAAGAGAAAACATCTTTGTTGTCTTTGGCGGTAAAACATTTTTACAGTGATTACACTCTTAAAAATGTGGTTAAAGTAGTAAAAAATCTACTTTACTGAACAAATACTCTTCATTTTATACCTGAGGCTCATCTTCCACATGCTGGCACAAATCTAAGAAAATGAATAAATAAATAATATTTAAATCTACACCTGGACTAAAATATAACAGACATTTTCAGTAGTTCTTATTAGTGTTCAGTCACAGTTATTGTTCGCAGGAAGGCTCAGAGGTGGAGACGCCTCCATCAGGAGAACCAGAGGAGGCTTCAGCTCGCTCTGTCTCTGGAGGATCATTCTCAGCTGAAAGGATTCAGACGGACAGGAACCAGAACAGAACTCAGGCTGGTTTCAAGATCCTCACCAGTTTCATGATTGACCTCTTCAGATGGATCTTTGTTCAGATTCTCAGGATCTTCATCAGTTTTAGTGTCTTTCAGAACAAAGAAATGGCAGAATAAATGTTTATTTTTCAGAATTATTAATATCAACTAATACACAATAATTTCAGTTATTGTGAAATTAAGCTTAATAGATCAATAATCGATCCACAAAAGTATAAATCAATTTAAAGCAAAAAGCTAAAGTCTGCTAGCTTGATGCTAACATTTAATGGGATTTCCCATAGGACGGCTAATGCTAACCCTTAGTCGACCTAAACACACATTTTTTTGTATATTTTATTTTAAAGTAACCCTTTGTGTTCTAAAACATATTTTGTGCTCATTCTTTCTTATTCTTCTGGAATAAAATGTAATGTTGTAGCACAGTCGCCACCTAGTGGTCGAACTGAAACGCCCTCCAGGAGAAGCAGAACAATTGTTGGAGCTTCTCTGTTTGAGAATAACACTGTATGATATTAAAATCTCATTATAATTTCACTAATACATTTTACAGTATATGAACTGGATCAGATTAATATAAAGATTTTCAAAACATAAATATAGATTATTAATGTATTTCTAAACAGATGTGTCTTAATATTCTCTTTTCTTGCTGTTATAACACGTTTTCTTACTTGGCTCATGTGTGGTTCCTATAGATGGAGTAGTAGCTGGTTCCAAATCCGGTTCTTGAGGGTTTGACTCTGTGATAAACACAAGAAAATGTGAAATTTGAACAAAAATTTCTCACATTGTTCAACACTTCAAACTCCAACTGTTACCATGGAGACAGCTTTCTACTATTAAAGCTCAAGATCTCAACAAAATGATCAATGACTGTAGTGTTTTTGATAGAATTCATTATTACATCAGTTCAACCAAAATACGACACCAGACACACAAAATCTTAAACAGTGACTCCACTCATCAGATGATGGTTTTACTGATAAAGTCTTCAAAACTAATGACATGATTTTCAACATTAAAATCCAGCAGAGAAACTACCAGAAAAGCTTTATTGATATAAGTTATCAAACACAGTTGACATTTAATCTGCTGGATTGAAGAAAATCCTCTTTTTTGATCCTTTCACTCACCGTTCTGATGGTTGATCTCAGCCGTAACAGTGACTCTAGATTCTTGATTCGGTCTTGTTTCCTCTGGAACAAAACCACAACACAATCATCACAAAGGGAGTTTTTGAACTATTTTATTTAATTCTCTACTTTTTATTTCTTAAAGGGGCCCTACCATGAAAATTCTACTTGTTGAGGTTTTAAGAGTAATTCTCTAGAATTACTGTAAAGAGACATTCATATTTATTGATCATTTTATTTTTAATGTTAAATAGGGAGTTATATTAACATACTGTTTGAAATTGTTCAAAAAATTTTCTTAAGAAATTAACAATAAATGTTTGTTTTAAAAATAGATTATCATAGATTATCAAGTTAATATATTGAGTATTGTAAAGTTTGCATGTTGAGATACTAGCGGTATCATGAGTCATGTATCGTGATTCGTATCGTGAGTTACCCGAGGGGTCAGGTCTTTCGTGAGAGGGTGTCTAGTGCTGCACAGAGGGCAGGATGTGGGAGGGGTCAGAGTATACTGGGGGCGGATACACGTCTACAAGTCCAGCTATGAGCTACAAGTCCCCCCTCGCGAGCTGCCTCGGCTAGCATCTAGCAACTGATTTAGAAATGGTTTGGGAAGGAGAATCTGACTGGTTGAAACAAAGCACTGCGAGGTGATGTCCACTGTGCTGACCATGGTACTGACTATGGTACTGACCATGGTACTGACCGTAGTACTGACCATAGTACTGACTGTGGTACTGACTATGGTGCTGACCGTGGTACTGACTATGGTACTGACTATGGTACTGACTGTAGTGCTGACCATGGTACTGATCATGGTACTGATCATGGTACTGACCATAGTACTGACCGTTGTACTGACCATAGTACTGACCGTAGTACTGACCGTGGTACTGACTGTGGTACTGATAATGGTACTGACTGTAGTACAGACTATAGTACTGACTGTGGTACTGACTGTAGTACTGACCATAGTAATGACCATGGTACTGACCATAGTATTGACCATAGTACTGACCATAGTACTGACCGTGGTACTGACCGTGGGTCACTTATGTGGTCTATGCATATTTCCTTAGTACTTTTCCTGCCGTCTACTGTGCTTTATTTGTGATACATCTGTGAAAATATTCATAAAACTACCACTAATGTCACCTTTTCACACATGTTCTCGTTTGACCAATTTTAATTCGTTTAAAATCATACGCAACAGCTGTGTGACACATCCTTTAGAAACATGCACAGGTGCTGCTGTCTTTACCATCTTTTAGACATCACTCTTTACCATGGTTTCTAGCTCCACCCCTTTTGCAGCCAGGACGTTGTGTTCTGCCGCTGTGGTTTGACTGATCGTCGTCCGTCCACACACTGACTCATTGTAGTGACGTGGAGCGACTGGACATTGACAACTTCCTGTTTTCTGCCTCAAACTCACCAGACGCAGAAGTTTATCAGGTTCACTCACCTGGATCAGGTCTGGTTTCTGAGGATGGAGCAGGATCTGGGCTCTCATCTGGTTCTGGTCTGTTTGTGGTGTTCGTCTCTGTGATAAACACAGTAAAATATGACAGCTGAATATAAAATCACAAGTTTACATCAGTTTCTAACATCGTTCAGCTAAAATCAGTCTGCAGCGCTCCAAACTCCAGCTTTTTATAGTAAATTTCATCCAAGAACAATTTCCTTCAAGGAAAAACATTTTCTCCAAATATTGACTCAGGACCAAAAAAAGAACTTTAAAGTACCAACTTTATCATTAGTACAAAGTTCAACTTGAATTATTTTCCTGTGTCCTTAATCTATTTTTATTGTAAACTATTGTAATACCAAGTTTACTCACCTGGATCAGGTTTGGTTTCTAAGGATAAAGCAGGATCTGGGTTCTGATCTGGTTCTTGTGTGTTTGTAGTGTTTGGATCTGTGACAAACACAATAAAATATTCAATCTAGACGATAAATATCTGACATTTGCATCAGTTTCTAACAATGTTCAGCTACAATCAGTCTGCAGAGCTCCATCTGTTACCATGGAGACAGCTTTCTACTATTATGGCTGGAGATCTTTACTAAATAACCAATGATTGGAGTGTGATTGAAACAGAAGACATAGAAAAACAGTGACTCCATCCATCAAATGATGCTGATAAAGTCTTCAGAACTATTGAGATGATTTTCAACATTTACATCCAACAGAGAAACTACCAGGAAAGCTTTATTAATATGTTATCAAACACAGTCGGCCTTTAATCTGCTGGATTCAAGAAAATCATCTTTTTTTATTCTTTCACTCACCGTTCTGATGGTTGATCTCAGCCGTAACAGTGACTCTAGATCAGTGGTTCTTAACCTTGTTGGACGTACCGAACCCCACCAGTTTCATATGCGCATTCACCGAACCCCTCTTTGGCGAATTTTTTTTTTTTTAATCTAGAAACACGTTTTTTACTGGTACACAAAATGAGACATGCATGAACATCACCTTGTTCAAAACCAACAAAATGGATAAACTCACAACAAATTACATACCTGCAAATCAGTGTGACTTCTGCTGCTGCCTTTGAGAGACCAGTTCAGATATGCGTGGTTTCACCTTGGCGAGGGCCACTCTCATGTCATTTTCACAGCAAAGTCTGTTCCTTTTCTTTGTTTTTATGTCCAGCAACCTCGAAAAGGATTGCTCACAAAGATATGTCGTAACAAATGGTATCAAAAAATCCAGGGCTTTCTTGGAAATAACTGGATACTTGTTAGTTTGTCGACACCAAAACGTTGAGAGCGTTGTTGTTCTGAAGAGTTGCTGTTGAATCTGGCTCTGCTGAATTTCAATGATTTCGTCGAGAGATTCATCATTGACATCTGCGGTCTCAACAGCAAACGTGAATGGCTGTCTCACCCATGCTGGGTATGACTGTCTTGTAGGGAAATATCCTTCGAGGGACGTTGCAAGCGCATCCAAGTGTGTGGTAATTGTTTGCTTCAGTTCCATGGATACAGATATATCTCCGATTCCAGACACATCTTCGATCTTACTTACACAGTCGTCCAGAAGCGGGAAGTTTGCAAAGTTATTATTCTCTGTTCGCCCTTTCCACAATGGTAGCTTTTTCTGAAAAGCTGTCGGTGTTCTTCTGCTTCCATGATACTGACTCCACCACCCTGCATCTGCTGATTGAGATGATTGAGTGCTGCGAATATATCTGCCATGTACGCTAAAATGAGAATAAACTCAGGATTTTTGAAGTGATCTGCATGACAGTGTTGGTGTTCTTGCAAAAACAGGGCCAATTCCGCACGCAAGGCAAAAACACGATTCAGCACCTGTCCCCGGGATAACCACCGAATATTAGAATGGAGCAGAAGTACCTCGAATTCAGAGCCCATTTCTTTACACAGCTCACTGAAGATGCGGTGCCTCAGAGCACTTTTTCGGACATAGTTCACGCATTCCACCGCAGTTTTTAATACTTCTGCCATTTTTGGAGGCAAGGTTTTTGTTGCCAACGCATGTCTGTGCAGAATACAATGCGTCACAATGATGTGTGGTGCATCGGCCTTTACTAGCGCACCAAAACCAGACTTTTTTCCCAGCATGACTGGAGCTCCGTCTGTACAAACTGCAGAAACCATATCCCATGAAAGACTGTTGTCTCTGAAGAAGTCATCAACAAGCTTCTTTACATCGGCTGCCTTCGTTGTTGTTGTAAGAAGCTTACAAAATAAAAACTCTTCTTTTATCATGTCGTCTTTCACATAGCGCACAAAAACAGCAAGCTGGCTTAGATCAGAAACGTCTGTGGTCTCGTCGAGTTGACGGCTAAATTTTGCAGGACTTGAAATCAGATCTGCGACTACTTGAGCCAAGATGTCTTTACTCATGTCTTCTATTCTGTCACTGACTGTGTCATTTGAAAGGGGAATTTGGGATAATTTACCTTCGGCCGCTGTTCCAAGTATCAGATTCGCCATCTTTAACGCAGCTGGTTTCACGAGTGTTTCACCAATGGTGTGTGGCTTGCTCTGCTTTGCGATCAGGTAAGCAACTTCGTATGATGCTGTGAGGATCGGTTTGTTAACAGGGACAAATCCAAGAGCAGGCAGAGTAGCCCTTTCATCGAATCTGGCTTTCTTCACCTTGAATTCAGCAAGTGCTGTGTTTTTGTATTCTCTGTCTCCATGCAGCTTCAAGAAGTGTTCCTTTAGTATTCCCGGTGCGAGACTAGAGTTGCTCAACTTGGCGTTACAAATCATGCAGATAGGACGCTGACTCCCATCACGTTCTGTGATACATGACAATCCATGTTGTACATATTCATCCGACCACTTTCTTCTTTTGGTCGACATATTATGAACAAAATATTAAAGAAACCACACGACGTACCACAACGATAGTCACACGTTGACTGCTGAGCGCGCACTAAATTCCCTGCAGTGCTGACTGGACAAGCGGTGTAGCGTGATCATTTGCAACCAATGATGGCCAAGCAGGGCGTGTGAGTCATCATAAAATCACACGATAATTCAAGTGTGTCTGCTGAATAGGGTCGGGCTTGTTT
>NC_050518.1:33173601-33175750 GCF_002922805.2 Oryzias melastigma
GGGGGGGGGGGGCTGCATGACAGGTGACTCCACTGTTTCTGAGACTGAGTTTTGACGGCTTTTCCGCGTTAACTCGAGAGGGAAAAAAATAGGGGGCTTTTTATTATTGTTTCGACGAAAACATCACAGTGCAGGAGAGCAGCTGAGCGACTCCCCGCGCTTGGGCCGGGGAGTCGCTCCGGGTTTCCAGCTTTGCGCCCGCCCGTTTCTTGGAGTTGTGTTTGAATAAAGGAGGATGACGCGTCTTCAGGTTTTCTCTGGTTTAATTTCTGACATGAATAGACAAAACAACTCAGTGACTGCAGGTCTCCAGAACATTAATACCTTCCGTAACGGGAGATGGCGCGAACTCATGTACACAACACCGCCGCAGAACAAACAATCAAAAACACTCGCATAGGATCAATATTCTGTCCGATGATCGGGTCCGTGAAAACATCGCGAGCCCATGAGTTCCTGATTGTCAAATGTGATGCAGCACTTGTCAAACTGTGATATGCAGACACACATGGAAGAGCTGCGCGGCGCGCGCGTTTTCGCCTAGTCAGCGACTTTATATTAGCCCGCCCACAATTGTGGGAACATAAAAGAGACTGGCTGGGAATTCATACTACTGACGTGAGTAGAGATGATTGACATGTCCACAAACAAATGAAATTTGACACCGACATGCTGCACCGTTTGCAGCAGCTTCTTTCGGTTTTGGCAGAACCGGCACTGCGTGAAAATATCCAGAATCCATAGATATCTGTTGGGGATACTTCCTTAAATATGAGANGTCCGTGGAGCAGCGCTGGGACAGCAGTCTGCTGCTGAATGTACACTGCGTGAAAAGAGCCAGAATCCATAGATATCTGTTGGGGATACTTCCTTAAATATGAGAAGAATCCCGACCATTTCTGGTACATATCAAAACATGTAGCATATCTGGAGATATCTGGGCATAAGATACTGGCACAGGCCATATAGTGTGTCCGGATACTAGTTGTATCTTATTTGGGTCATATACAAGTTTGGAAATTGACCTGGAGTCATATCTGGTAATATCTGGTGTCAATATACTGAAAAAGGTCAGAGTCATTTCTGTAGTGCCTATTTTTCTAAGTGTTTACCCATTTCTGATGCATATCCTGAGTGATGACCATGTGCCATATCTTGGGATATGTGGGGGATATATGGGGGTAGGGTAAAGGGTGGGTTGAGTTTTCACTTGAGCCTTTGCGTTTCTGTTTTTAATTGTGAAGTGTTTCAGCTACTTATAAATGAGATGCACTTTTTTATAAACATCTTTAGGGGATACTTCCTCAAATATCAGAAGAATCCCGACCATTTCTGGTACATATTAAAACATGTAGCATATCTGGAGATATCTGGACATAAGATACTTGCACATGACATATAGTGTGTCCGGATACTAGTTGTATCTTATTTGGGTCATATACAAGTTTGGAAATTGACCTGGAGTCATATCTGGTAATATCTGGTGTCAATATACTGAAAAAGGTCAGAGTCATTTCTGTAGTGCCTATTTTTCTAAGTGTTTACCCATTTCTGATGCATATCCTGAGTGATGACCATGTGCCATATCTTGGGATATGTGGGGGATATATGGGGGTTGGGTAAAGGGTGGGTTTGGTTTTTATTTGAGCTTTTATGTTTCTGTTTTCTGGATTTGCTAGCGCTTGTGGAGACCGGCTGCTGCTTGCAACAGCTCCTGCGCTCTTATCGCTATCTTCTATTTTTCTGACTTTTTTCCCCCTTCTTTACTTAACTTTTTTTGTAAATATAGCTTAAGTGTGTAGCACTGCAACAAACTGCTGTCTTTTTCAGCATTTTCGAAGACTTTTTAACAATCCACCGTAACCATGCACGAAGCAGACCGCGTGCGCTTTGTTTACGGCCGGGATCATCTGATCACGCTGCGCCCCACAGTGGTGCCCCAGTGACAAACATCAGATCCCGCCGAAAGTCCTACGGGAGTGCCGCCGGGGAAACCGTGCTGGGAAGAAACGCCATGGAAAGAAGAGGTGCTTTAGACCAACTCTCACAACCATTACCATGGGAAACGTGAGATCTCTCCCAAACAAGATGGACGAGTTGGCGTTGTTAACACGGCATCAGCAGGAGTAGAGAGAGAGCAGCATCCTCG
>NC_050518.1:33175926-33178388 GCF_002922805.2 Oryzias melastigma
TGGGGGTTGGGTAAAGGGTGGGTTTGGTTTTTATTTGAGCTTTTGCGTTTCTGTTTTTAATTGTAAAGTGTTTCAGCTACTTATGAGAAGCACTTTATAAATATATTTTGGGGATACTTCCTTAAATATCAGAAGAATCCGGACCATTTCTGGTACATATCAAAACATGTAGCATATCTGGAGATATCTGGACATAAGATACTGGCACAGGCCATATAGTGTGTCCGGATACTAGTTGTATCTTATTTGGGTCATATACAAGTTTGGAAATTGACCTGGAGTCATATCTGGTAATATCTGGTGTCAATATACTCAAAAAGGTCAGAGTCATTTCTGTAGTGCCTATTTTTCTAAGTGTTTACCCATTTCTGATGCATATCCTGAGTGATGACCATGTGCCATATCTTGGGATATGTGGGGGATATATGGGGGTTGGGTAAAGGGTGGGTTTGGTTTTTATTTGAGCTTTTATGTTTATGTTTTCTGGATTTGCTAGCGCTTGTGGAGACCGGCTGCTGCTTGCAACAGCTCCTGCGCTCTTATCGCTATCTTCTATTTTTCTGACCTTTTTCCCCTTTCTTTACTTAACTTTTTTTTATAAATATAGCTTCAGTGTGTAGCACTGCAACAAACTGCTGTCTTTTTCAGCATTTTTGAAGACTTTTTAACAATCCACCGTAACCATGCACGAAGCAGACCGCGTGCGCTTTGTTTACGGCCCGGGATCATCTGATCACGCTGCCCCACAGTGGTGCCCCAGTGACAAACATCAGATCCCGCCGGAAGTCCTACGGGAGTGCCGCCGGGGAAACCGTGCTGGGAAGAAATGCCATGGAAAGAAGAGGTGCTTTAGACCAACTCTCCCAACCATTACCATGGGAAACGTGAGATCTCTCCCAAACAAGATGGACGAGTTGGCGGTGTTAACACGGCATCAGCAGGAGTAGAGAGAGAGCAGCATCCTCGTGTTTTTACAGACATGGCTTACCCCGAACATCCCAGACACCACTGTTTTGCTGGATGACCTTCACCTCCTGAGGGCCGATAGGACAGCAGACAGCGGTAAGAGGAAAGGAGGGGGGGTGGCTGTGTGTGCGAACATGAGGTGGTGCAAACTGGAACACTGCACTGTTAAAGAGCAAGTGTGCAGCAGGGACATTGAACTGATGGCGGTCAGTATGAGGCCATACCATCTACCACGTGAGTTCTCACATGTTATTGTGNGAACATCCCGGACTCCGCTGTTTCGCTGGATAACTTTCACCTCCTAAGGGCCGACAGGACAGCAGACAGCGGTAAGAGGAAAGGAGGGGGGCTGGCTGTGTTTGTGAACGTTAGGTGGTGCAAACCCCCTGTTAAAGAGCAACTGTGCAGCAGAGACATTGAATTGTTGGCGGTTAGCATGAGGCCATACTATCTACCACGCGAGTTCTCACATGTTATTGTGATAGCGTGCTACGTGCCCCCCTCTGCTAACGCGGACACTGCCTCTGATGCCCTGCTCTCAGTCACCAGCAGGCTGCAGACACAGCACCCACAGGCCCTGTTTCTCATCTCTGGAGACTTTAACCATGTGTCTCCCTCATCTGTTTTACCCACATACACTCAGTATGTCACCTGTCCCACTAGAGACAATAGAACACTGGGCCTGTTTTATGCCAACACCAAGGACGCATATGTCGGAGGGGTGGATAAAGCGATCTTCCGCTGGGGAGACGACCAGGCACAAGAAGCAGAGGCCAGGGAGTGTGCACACAGATGTTTTTTTATTATGACAATAATAAAAAAATAAAAGGGCTTTGTAAAAGCTCAGGTAAAAAAAAAAAGACACGCTAGCTTTAAAAGGACATAAAATCATTAAAAGGTTTGAGGTGGAAGCCACCTTCAATAAAAGTGATCAACGTCACACGAAAATAAAAGCATACAGCACCACAGGTTCCCTTAAAATAAATGGCGAGGCAGATAAAAAGAGTCACAAGTGGGTGTCACGCCGCAATCCTCCCACCCGACCCAACTTAGCATCACAAACACATTAAAACTCGAAGTGAAGTAAAAACAACCCCCAAACCGTGCATTATAACAAATCAAAAGTAAAAGGACTTCACTAAAAACATCAAACAAAAGGGGATGCTAAGGTTGGCGGGCTCAGGAGAAAGTTCGGCCACTTAGCTCTTTTCATGGGAGTGTGGAAGGGAAGAAAGCTCAGCCCGGCTGCTGCCGTGAAGGTGCGTGTCCGTCTGCGTGCTGCTACGGAGCACCGGGCTCCCTGGGACTTGAGGTCCAAAGCCGGAGTTAGTCGCAGAGTCTGAAGCCGGAACACCGCTGGGGCTGGAACTGAAGTGCCGCTGGGACCGGGACCGGAACCGGAACCGGAGTGTCGCTGAAGCCGGCGCATCGCTTGCTGGAGTTGATGCGCTGCTGATCTTCTTCTAGCAGATCCTCCACTCCAAGCACGCCCTGCA
>NC_050518.1:33180689-33182816 GCF_002922805.2 Oryzias melastigma
CAAATATTAATATATGCTGAAATAATGTGATTTTGTCAGAACTTTATGTCAGTAACTCAAGCACATCACATGTCCAATAAGACGGTCTGTTTCTAACTTTGCCTCTTTCGGGTTTTAAGGATGGTTTTCTCACTGTAGAGTGAGAATAATAATGTTTCAGATGTTGTTTCTTTGAAACAAATGATTTATAGTTGTGACTAATGAATGTTGTCTTATGTTTTTTGTAACCAACCAATATGCTTGTTATTTTTTGTACCCTCTATTTATTTTTTGTACATATTCTAGACATTTGCCATAATGACAATTGACTTGATATTTTTTATCTTTCAGACTCTTGTCCGTCACATATATAATAACCTTGGAGAGCAGCTTCCGTGGAAGGTCCGGCCAAACCGACCAGTATGTTTCCTCTCACTGTTGTTTTAAGAAAACAATAACCTACAAGAACCCCTGACAATTATGAAATTTTGTCTTATCTTTTCACTTTTTTTAAAGTTTCAGAACAAAGCACAACGAGGAGGTGACTGCAACAGTGGTGCAAGCAGTGAAGGACGTGGAACCAAATTGGAGTTACCATCAAGTTCGAAGTATGTATTGTACACTAATGTAAAGTTGGATTTAGATTATTCACAATAAGTTAAGGTTACTGTAGCTGGGTTTCTATTACACATAAGCACAAAATTTTTTCTAAATGTTGGCATGTCGAGAAAAATAAATCTTTCGTAATTGTTCTGTTTCAATTAAAGTCTGCTTTTTTTAAGAATAATGTTCCCTGAGGAGTTTCATTATAAATTTTTTAACCAAAATCCTACAACCTAAATGTTGTAAAGATTGATTTTCTGATACCTTTGTTTCGATAAATGCAAGGTTTTTTTTGAAATTGTGGTGCTTTTATTAAGCNGGGGGGGTGGCTGTGTGTGCGAACATGAGGTGGTGCAAACCGGAAAATCCTACAACCTAAATGTTGTAAAGATTTATTTTATGATACCTTTGTTTCGATAAATGCAAGGTTTTTTTTGAAATTGTGGTGCTTTTATTGAGCAGATTTATTATTACAAATCTAATTTCCGCAATTTCATAGTTAAAGGAAGTGCAGCTTATGGGAGACTCAAACTGACATTTAGCCTTACTTTATTTTCAGAGATTCTGGGGATTCTGTTGGTTTGATAGACACAGTTCATTTAGTGCAAGGGTGTCAAACTCAAACGCTCAGGGGACTGAAATCCAAATAACATAATCGGTCATGGGCCGAACAGAATTTATTGAATTATTTTAAAAAAATGGTTAAAACTTGTAACTATTTTTTTTATGCATAAATCAACCTAGTCTGGGCTGTGAATGGAGTCAGACTCCAACTTCTCTGTTTGGTACCTTTAAGAGAACCCCCTGTCACATTTTGAACAGTCCACTGGAAATAAACATGCTAATTAATATGATGTGTACATTTTCCATCTACTAGGAGCCTGTAATCGAGCTTTTGAAAATATCAAGTCCAGAGAGAGATGGAAGGAAAGACGACGTCAAGAGGAGGAAACTCCTAACTAGTAGGCGTGATCGGGTGAGTTTTTCTATCTGAATAATGGTTTTGATTAATTTAATAAGATCATTGCATGGTCCAGTTAAACAAAATTATTTATGTTTATGTGTAGAAGTTTATAATACTTTATATTCTCCAGTCTGCTACTGTTTTTTATATTGTATTTGTAGTACAAAATTTTTGGAAAGCCATAATCTGACCTAGTGTGGCTATCACCTGTTATACCTAAACTGCTTGGCACTGAGTTTGCATATAGACACACATACAAATACAAAATGTATAAGCTGTTTTTTCTTATTATAAAAAGAAAATAATTGTCTCTTCTTGTTGGTCCATAGCTCTTCAGAAAGCGGGTGAAAATTGCAGAGAAGATTCTAAACCAAGAGGACCTGTTGTACATTCAGGGCTCTAACTCAAATTTTGTGAGTGATGAGGAAAGTGACGAGGAAAAAACTGTATTTAATTTTTCCTCACCAAAGTGGCGCTCCACAAGGCTAACCAGACTGATGGCACATTGCCAAAAAGCGTTGGACGAAAACAGAAAAAGGGTATAGAGCCAAGGTCAACTCACACAAGACAATCAGCTGGTT
>NC_050518.1:33183642-33184612 GCF_002922805.2 Oryzias melastigma
CAAGGACGTGAACTCAGGAACTGTCATGGTCGGAGTGTATCCACTTTGGATATCACCAGCTATGGGTTATGTTTGAAGATATCCAAAGAAAAATCTCTCCGGATTCTGGGGGTTTTTGCGCAGTGCGGATAAATCATAACGGTTCCTACTTGGACCCGAACTTCGGTGCCCAACCCTACTGCCGGACCCCTGAGATCAACCCATCGAACCCCTGGGGTTCGATCGAACCCAGGTTAAGAACCACTGTTCTAGAGTCTTGGTTCTGTGTTGTTTCCTCTGGAACAAAACCACAACAGAATCATCACAATTGGAGTTTTTGAACTATTTTTTACTTTTTATTGAAACTTTTGACTCACCAGGCGGAGCCGCGTCTCCACCTGCAGCTGAACATAAGAAACAAATGTTAGATGAAGTAAAAAGTCCAGACCAACGTGAACGCTGAACCAAATGTTCACTAACAGGACGATGGTTTTAAACGTGTTTTTTAAAATGTTGTGAATTACTCCCCAAGGTACGGAGGCCCTTAAGGGTCACTGAAGAAAAAATTGAAGTAATAAAACATTTTTTCCCAAAAATTGAAGTAGAAATATGTTGTTTTGGTTACTCAAAGCTGCGCATCAGACAGTAACCAGAAAATTTTAACTTCAATTTTTATCATTTTTCTTCAGTAACTAATTAGAAGCAGCATTATTAATCCAACAGGAGTGTAAGCACATGACTAACGTATTGATTATCAAAAACAAATGATTCAGAGATGAATCAGTTCAAGAGGGTCACATTTACTAGACAGACGATGACTGCAGTGTCAATGCAAGTTAAATAAAACATTATCATTATTTTACGATTTTATTTATTCATTTTGTTGTTGTAGATTTCATTCAAGGAATGGCAACATTTTCTCCAAATATTAACTCAGGACCAAAATAACTTTAAAGTACCAACTTTATCATTAGTACAAAGTTCAACTTGA
>NC_050519.1:0-301 GCF_002922805.2 Oryzias melastigma
GTGGTTAGCACTCTCATCTCACAGTGAGAAGGTCCTGGTTCAAATCTCTGCTGGAACCGTTCTGTGTGAAGTTAGGGTTAGGGTATGATGGAGGGATGGAGGGATGGATGGAGGGATGGAGGGATGGATGATGGATGGATGGATGATGGATGGATGGATGGATGGATGATGAATGGATGGATGATGGATGAATGATGGATGGATGATGGATGGATGATGGACGAATGGATGGATGATGAATGGATGATGGATGAATGGATGATGGATGATGAATGGATGATGGATGATGGATGGATGGATG
>NC_050519.1:343-14160 GCF_002922805.2 Oryzias melastigma
GGATGGATGGATGAATGATGGATGATGGATGGATGGATGAATGATGGATGGATGGATGGATGGATAAGCGGATCTTTGGCGGTCAGGTTCTGGGCCGATGGTGTCTTGAATGTTTGGGATGATCTCAGACCGTAGATAAATAAACTCCAGACACTGAAGGTGTTTGGAGGCTGGACCGTAGAACCGCTCCGTAACAAGCCGGCGTACCTGGAAGGTGCATCTTCCTCATTGGAAACTTCACTTCTAGAAAAACCATCATCATTCTAGAGACGTGTTTAGTCGAAAAACGACTGAAGCTCCAGAAGTCTCAACGCTCCAGAGTTTACTCACAGAGAACCGAGTCTTTAAGGTGTTCAGTTCTTTCTGAGCAGAAGACGGTCGGACATTTTAAAAAACATCAAGACAAAACCAAAAGGACGAGCAGGATTCTCAAAATATCGTCTGAGCTGCAGGTTCTGTCTACCAAACCTGTAAAATGTGAATGAAAGTTGGAGACGTGTGTTAAAAGTCTCCAGGAGACTCTCCGCCGATACCAGAACTCCTCAGCTGCTTTCTGGAAGTTTCCTCAGTGAGATCAGAGGAACAGACCCAGCTGATGAGGTTCTGACCCGTTCTGTTCTGACCCAAGCGGTTCAGACCCGTTCTGTTCTGACCCGGGAGGTTCTGACCCGACCGGTTCAGCCTCACATGGTCTTCTCTCGTCCTGCAGCCTGCGGCTCAGCTCCTCTCAACTCGAGGGCGGCCGTGACGGAGTCCAGGATCGTGGGCGGTCAGGCCGCCAGCGCGGGGCAGTGGCCCTGGCAGGTCATGCTGCAGATCCCGGTGAGCGGGGGGATGTCGCTCTGCGGGGGGTCTCTGATCAACAACCAGTGGGTCCTGAGCGCCGCCCACTGCTTCAGCAGGTGAGCTCTGCTCCGGTCACATGACCTCCCGTGCTCCGCCTCCGTCACTCCCGCGTCCTGTTTCCTCAGCACCAACACGACCAATGTGGTTGTTTATCTGGGACGCATCAACACGCAGGGCTCCAACCCCAACCAGGTGTCCCGGTCGGTGTCCAGGATCATCGTCAATCCAAACTACAGCAGCAAGACGCAGAACAACGACCTTTCTCTGCTGAAGCTGGCCTCGCCCGTGACCTTCAACGACTACATCAGCCCCGTCTGTCTAGCGGCGCAAGGCAGCAACATCCCGGCCGATACCAGCGCCTGGGTCACGGGGTTTGGGACTCTTTCATCTGGAGGTCAGAGTCCACTTCAGGTTTCTTTGGAAGGTTACAACCAGATGATGAAGCGGAGCTTTAATCCGAATCCTTTTCATGATCCTGTTTGCTGCTCCTAATTTGAATAGAAACTCAGAAGCACCAAAGCTGCAGTTCCTCAAATGACCACAAGACGGTCCGACCATAGGACGGCTAATGCTAACGCTCGGTCCACCTAAACATACATTACTGACTAAATGAACATCTTTGTTTGAATTTTCCAAACTCTTTTAAGGAAATATTTATAAAGTAACCATTTGTGGTCAAGTACATTGTTTTTGGTCATACTTTCTTCTTTTTCTGACCATCTAGTGTCCAAACTGAAACGTCCTCCAGGAGAAGCAGAACAATGTTTCCAATGTTAAAGATCTGAACATTTATGTTAGAACTTCTCCTTTAGAGAATCCATGTAACTCAGTATGATATTAACGATCATTATTTCACTGATACATTTTACAATATATGAACTGGATCAGATTAATATTTAAATGTATTAAAAACATATGGTAGATTATTAATGTATTTCTAAACAAATGTGTGAAGTCAAAATTGACTTTAATCAAACTGAACTGAGATGATCGAAGCTCTGGTGAATCGAATCATTTCTGGAAATCATTATCGATACCCAACTCTACTCAGAATCCTGCAGCTGACAGCAGAGGCGATCACATGATCAATCCTGTTTCTGCATGTTTAAAGTACGGTCAAATACTGACACCTGGTGGTAAAATGAAACATTGCATTTGCATTAACGAGTGAAGTAATCCCATTCGCTTTCATTTGTGTTTTTTTTTAATTGTTCCACATTTTCTGAAAGATTTCCTTCTTCTTCTTCAGGGTCGTTGGCCCAAACGCTGCAGGAGGTGAACGTTCCCATCGTGTCCAACACTCAGTGTAACTCTGCGTACGGCGGGATCACCAACCAAATGATCTGTGCCGGTCTGACCATCGGAGGAAAGGACTCCTGCCAGGTAAAAACGTAGACCTGCTGCTGGTGTAGACCTGTCAGGACGGGAGGAGTCCAGAACCGGTGTGAACGGTGCGGTCCGATCTGTGCAGGGCGACTCCGGCGGCCCGCTGGTCGTCAAGAACCGCACCCGCTGGGTCCAGGCCGGAGTGGTGAGCTTCGGGAACGGCTGCGCCAAGCCGAACTTCCCGGGCGTCTACGCCCGAGTCTCGGAGTTCGAGTCGTGGATCAACAGCCAGGTCGACGGGTCGAAGCCTGGATTCATCGATTTCGGGAGATACTCCAACAGTAGCGGTTTAGCTTCATCGAACATAGGCAACGGGGGAGTTTCTACCATGAAACCAGCGGTCCACGCCGTCCTGGCGGCGCTGGGCGCCGTCTTCCTCATCCTCTCATGAAACTCAGAAACCTCACTGCAGCGATGAAGCACTTTCCTTCTAAAGACTCGAGGACGGAGTCAGAGCCTGGAACCATCCTTCAGCTTCATGGATGATGTTCGGGTGGAGCCAGTGTCAGTTAACCTTAAGCACAGAATCTTTGACATGGTGGAACTTTTAAACGTTTGTACGATCGATGTGATTCGTCGAGCCGCTTTTCTCCTTCACCATCGACTGGAATTACATCGATAAACAATAGAGCCAGGATGTTAAAGGGTTAAATAACATTCAGGACAAAAACTACATACTTTTAAAATATTATTAATATTAAAAAACAAACTTGGTTGAAAATTCAGGTTAAAATTTACACTTTTGTTGATAAATTATCATTTTAAAATGTCAGATTTCGTTATTAGAAATGAAACATAAAAGTGTCAAAAACATTCCTGCGTTAAATTTAAACGGATGCTGTGACTTTATTGGAAGATAAAAATACAAAAAACAGTTACTGACATGAATGTCTTTTAAAATGTTGTTAAACTTCTGTGAATATTTATTTGATAAAATAGTTTCACTACAAACGGGTTTTCCTTCTCCTGAGTTTATATTCTGAGAACAACATTAATATCTTTTTTTTAACGTGTGATCCAAATGAAGTGAAGATGAAGTTTGTGTGTCTTTTCTTAAACTTTTTCACCTTTTGATCTTTTACTCTAAGTTTTTCTGTCAGGCACAAAATAAAACGTTTTTGGGGAAAATCTGATCCTTATTTATTTCTAACAAAAGACGTGTTTGGATCTGTATTACAATAAAAGAAATAAACGACGTTTCCTCATCATCACGTTTTCCTGCTGTGTTTATGTGAAAACACGAACCCTTTGGTGAATCAGCATAAACGTCCGTCATCACCCGTCAGAGGTGCAGGTTTCTGCCTCAAAGAGGATTTTCCCACCGTTTCGTCTCACAGACACGATGTCGTTTTCCTCCACCGTCCAACCAGAACGGATCCAGGAGCCTGAAAACAAGACCGACAAAGTCATCAAAACTTTCACACATCGGTGGAAAATAGCAAACTAAACAGCTGTAAAACATTCTCAGTTCCTCAACCTAAAAATAGAGCTGGAGTTGACCCCTGACCCCTCAATCATTCCTTTCCAAAGATGAGGAACCAGAAAAGCTGCAGGAATGTGGGAATCAGACTCAATATTGATTCTTCCCAGACCGCCGTGAGGGGGGGGCTGCAGAAACCGTTTCAGTCTGAGCCCAGATAGACCCTAAAACTCTCTTAGAAAAGGAAAAACTGCCTGTTGGTTTCTGCAGGACGGAACCAGAACAAAAGTTCTTCTCATTAAACGTTTGGAGCTGTGAGCGAGTGAACTCGGTCCAGAGAATCCAGAACACACCAGAACTCTGGTGCTGAAACAATCAAACTCCACTGTTCATCCGTCTGTCTGTTCCACCAAACCAAACCCCCGAACTCGAGGGACGTTTGGATCCATGGTCGGAAAAAAGAGCAAAATCTGAACAAAAACTAAAAAAAAAACAACTCCTCACTGCTTAGCTTTTTAGAATCAGTCTTTTTATTGTCAAAATGTAGAGTCTGAAACTTTTGACTGAAAACTGTGACACAATTTACTTTAATTCATGAAGGGATTCGGTAAAAATGTAAAACTATTTGTAAAATGTTACATTTGCTGAAAGACTGGAAATGCTGTTAAAGATCTATGAAAGAGCGCCGAAGTTTACCGAAATGTATGAAAAATTTGTAGTAAAATTGCTTGGAAATTCCTAATAGATGCAAATTTAGCAAAAATATTTAATATGTTGCTTAAATACGAGCTAATCTCTAAATTAGCCCAAAAAAAAAACTAGCTCATCGCTCAAATTCGAGCTAAAATCCAAATGAGCCTAAAATTCCTCAGTAAACTGAATTATCCAAAAACGTTAGCATGTTGCTAAAATATTAGCTGAAGATTTTTTTGATAATTACTCTAAAGATGAAAACATATCCATGAATATATTTAAAGCTTGTTGTTAAAATGTTAAAATGTGAAGACTTTCTCATTCATTTCCTATGGGGCTAAATATTTCAAAAACGATAAAGTTTATTCATTCATTCATCTTCCTGACCGCTTTGTCCCTTTCGGGTCGCGGGGGTGCTGGAGCCTAACCCGGCCGCTGACGGGCGAAGGCGGGGTTCACCTGGTTTCTCCAAAGAGGCTGGAGGAGACCCAGAAGCTGAAGAGGATTATGGGAGGAAGAGTTCATCATCAACAGAATCCAATGAAAGAGATTCTGATGTGTGACAAGAATTCCTGATCCAGTAGAACTCAGTAGATTCAGATGATGGAGGAGTTCACGGGGAATTCCAGATCTACTGACACTGATAGTTCAAACCAGAGAAACTCGACGATTTACTGATCCAAATGTGGAGTTCTGATTGGTTCCCTACTTGGATCTACTTATCATGGATGTTCGGATGACTATAGATTAGGATCAAATGTCACTTTCAGGTCAGAATTTGAGCGTTTAAATCCAGCTGGATCTGTGGATCTCGCTGATACAGTTCCTGGACTCTGTGACCTCAGATAATAAAGAAACTTGAAAAAACACTCGACTGTTTCTAGTGACAGAAAAGTCTCCGTCTTTCTACGGCGGCATCGTGGTTAGACCTGCGGGCTGATGGCCAATCGATGTGCTGACAGAGAACGCCGCTGGACTCCATGTGGTCAAAGTACACGGATCTGAACCACAGAGCGGGGTCGACAGCCTGGGGGGGTTGTTTCTGCGTCAGCGGACGCTGATCTGTGAGATGATGAACACGTTTGACCACACAGCTGACTTTGGCGCCGCAGCGACGGACGTTTATGAAGTTATAAGTTCAGTTTGTAGAATAATTTACCAGAACTTTAAAATTTGAATGACAATATCATGAAAATGATCACGATTATCAGTGAGATGTTAAAATATAAATCAGAGGACGAATGGGAACACCTGTGGGGGTGGAGTCGGTCCAGTTGTCATATACAGTCAGTGGTCCTCCGTCAACACGTGTGTACGATCAACAGTAACGGCACAAAAAACCCAAAGACTTTGAAGTGTTTATAAAAGTATCTTGAATGGTCTCACAGAAAGTTTTAGGAATTGATTGACTAAAAAAATCACTAAATTATTGCAGCATTGGTTTTAATGACCCGATGTTATCTTGAACTCATTTCTAACTTGTATCATTTTGACAAAATATATTTTTTTGGAGAGTAAAATGTTGAAAGTTATTTAAGGTTTAAGTTGATTTATTCTGGAATATTATTCCTGACTTTTTATTATTCATAATTATGGTAAATAGTTACAGTTTTAAAAATGTCGTTTAGGAGTGTTGAATAAATGTTTATCCTGTTCCTCAGGTGTGTTTTAAATGGATCAAAATAAATCATTTGACTTCTGGAAAATTCACAACATACAGTTTTTTTAACAGTCAAACCTTGTAGCACGATTGTTGTTGTTGTTGTTGTTGTTTTTTCACCAGATATTATTATTGCAATGATAAAAGCATGAGGGAAAGTTCTGGATCAAACTTTGCTTCCATCTCTTTTCCTCCACGTTCGATGCTGCTGTTGATCCTTTAGGATCACAGGATCGATCTCAGGATGTGTGTGGGCGGATCGATCGACTGTGACGCTTTTATCCGTTTGGATCAAACTACTTTAACCGGATTTTAAAAATCCGTGATGTGGAGGAAGTTCCGGGCTGGCCGTGAACGCAGCGTCGTTGTGAGTCATGTGGTGGATTCTGATTGGCTGCTGAGCAGGAAGTGTCTCTGGGAGCGATGCGGACCGAAAGCGCTCGGTTCCGGTCATTCCGGTTTCCTGGGTTCCCGCTTCAGCTGCGGATGGAATCCAGAACCAGAACCGCGGCGGGGGTCCGGTTCTGGGTTCTGCTGAGCTTTGCTTCCCGCCTCGCTGGGCTGAAGGATGACGGAGGGGGATGGTGAGTAGTTCACGGTCCATCCGGAAACACCAGAACTGAGAGTTTATTTGTTGATTTTGATCGTATTCTGTTTAAGATTGAATCAATAATATTTACAGTTATGCATAAACGGGATTTAATAAACAGCAGCAGAATGTATGCAGTCATCTCCAGGTATTACTAAAGTTTCTATAGTTTGTTACTAAAATGTCAAATAATACAGAATAAAACATTTACAGCCGTGGACAAAAGTGTTGGTACCCCTCAGTTAAAGAAGGACAAACCCACAATTCTCACTGAAATCACTCAAAACTTACAAAGTAACAATAAATAAAACACCTGTGATGTCAATTAAAGGACACACCTGAGTGAATCATGTCACTCTGGTCAAATAGTTTTCAATCTTTCATTGAGGTACCATCATTTTTGTCCAGGCCTGTTTCATTAGTTTGTTTTTTTAAATAATTATGTTAATAACAATTCAAATTGATGGCTGATTTTGATTGTTTCATTTTCAAAAATGTTTTATTTATTGTTACTTTTGTAAGTTTTGAGTGATTTCAGTGAGAATTGTGGGTTTGTCCTTCTTTAACTGAGGGGTACCAACACTTTTGTCCACGTCTGTATGTATCAAAATGTCTTTTAATGTAATATTCTTTGAAATAGTGATAAATTAGTGTATTCATAGTTTATATGTGCTATATTACAATTATATCTCTGTACGTTTGTAAACAGATGTTTATAAATGTGCATAAATAGAAACTGTAACTTAGTTTTAGCTGCATTTATGATATATAATGCAGCCCGTTGCCATGGTGACCAGGAGACGCTCTGCTGTGTCTGTGTTCAGGTTCAGAGAGACCGACTTCAGGCTGGAGGACGAAGGCCGCTGTAACCTGGACGTCCTGGACGCCTCGGAGCTCTCTCACCAGCAGTTCCTGGACAGGTGAGTCGGTCAGGAGCAGGTGAACGCGGCAAAGCTTCACCTGACCGTCCGTTTGTGTAGTATTTATGACCGCAGCGCTGAGCGTACGCTAGAGTTATCTACAGAGAGATAGATTTACAATGATAACTTCATGTTTATAATCCTGAATTTGGAAATCATGTTTCAATTTGAAGTTTAATTTAAGCTCAAATTACGTCTGAAGGAGCTGAAAACGAGTTAAATAAATGTGTGTTTTTGATGGTTCTGCGGCTGATGCTCGTGTTCCTGCAGGTACGCCTTCAGCCGGCCGCTCGTCCTCAGAGGACTCACGGAGAACTCGGTACGTCCTCAGCGGGCTGATGCAGCTGGTTCGTCTCTGAGCGGTCGGCCTCTGGCCGTCCGTGTTCGATTCCCTCGCTGAAAGCGGTCTCCGTGTTTCAGAAGTTCCGGCTGCTGTGCTCCCGGTCCAGCCTGCTCACGGAGTTCGGCTCCCGCAGAGTCAAGCTGAGTACGGCCAACACCCACTCCTACAGGAAAGGTACGCCCGCCCAGCTCCTGCAGGAGCTGCTCCTCCTCCTCCTGCTGCTGCTCCTCCTGCTGCTCCTGCTGCTCCTGCTCCTCCTGCTCCTCCTCCTCCTCCTCCTCCTCCTGCTCCTCCTGCTGCTCCTCCTGCTGCTCCTCCTGCTCCTCCTCCTACTCCTCCTGCTGCTCCTGCTGCTCCTCCTCCTGCTCCTCCTCCTGCTCCTCCTGCTGCTCCTGCTCCTCCTGCTGAACCTGTCTGTCCTCTGTTCCAGTGGAGGTTCCCTTCCAGGAGTTCGTGGACGTTCACCTGAAGCCTCAGCCTGCAGACGCGCTCGGCAGCGGTGAGTCCGTCTGACTCCTCCTGTTAGTGACTCCATTAATGCAAAACACCCAGAATTCATCAAAGTCGTGCAGGTGAACATCAGGGGGCGGGGTTTGAACCTGAGAGTATTTTATTTTGAAAGTCTTGAAATCATTCATCCAGAAAAGTTTGCAGATTAAAAAAACTTTCATCATAAAGACTAAAGAGAAAAACATTCACCTGAAGGTTTGATGTTTCTACAAACCTCACAACTGAAACCAGAAGAATCGTGGTTACCATGGTAACCATGCTCCTATCCATCAAAACGGTTATAAAAGGGTTAAACGGAGTTTAAGTGTTCATGGTTTTGGTTCTGAAGCTTCTGCTCTGACCTGCAGCAGACATTTGGCTTCAGGATGAACTCTGACCTTCTCCATGTTCTCCATGTTCTCCTGGTTCTCCATGTTCTCCATGTTCTCCATGTTCTCCTGGTTCTCCTGCAGACACTCTCTACTTCTTCGGAGACAACAACTTCACGGAGTGGCAGAGTCTGTTCCAGCAGTACGAGCCGCCGCCGTACGTCCTGCCTCACAGCAGCGGCGCGTACAGCTTCGGGATCGCAGGTCAGAGCGTTACATGGATGTGCACGTACATGCACACTCTCACACATGCACACTCTCACACATGCACACTCTTGCATGAGGAAACAGATGTACTCATACAAACACCTGGACACACATGCTCATAGACACGTGTACATGCACACACACGTGCACATACACACACACACACACGTGCACATACACACACACACGTGCACATACACACACACACGTGCACATACACACACACACATTTCCGCTGCTGGAGGAGACGACTGAGGAACATTCTGTCTGTTTATTAACAGCTGGATAAAATAAAGACGATCAATCAAATCGATCAGTGATGATCGATTTGATTCAATTTCAATTCAATTCAATTCAATTTTATTTATATAGCCCAATATCACAAATTCAATTAGCCTCATTGGGCTTCATGCCTGTAGTTTTAACAGATGCACAGATGGAGTCATAAAATATGCACAATAGGTAAAAACTAAACAGACTATAAAGAACAGGTCATCCCTGCCCTTAGACCCTCCCTCACGGTAAGGAAAAACTCCTAAAAAACCCTGAGTCAGGAAAAAAGAAGAAACCTTAGGGATTCCCACATGAGGGAGAGATCCTATCCCAGGACGGACAGGCGATACCAGAACGGTTAAAGAAAAGTTAGCTGCTAAAACTGCATATATGAGTAGAGTTCATTCATATAGAGCTGAGGGACGAGTGATGATTAATCGATCATCATTGATCGATCAATCAAATCGATCAGTGATGATCGGCTCCATCAGTCAGGAGTTTTCTGAGGGTTTTCCCGTCACTTCTGTCCCTCAGTGGATCGTTTTCAGTCTGTCTGACTAAACAGACCTCCTAACACATCAGGATGAACCGGGTCGACGTTCTCCTGATGATGTTCAGGTGAAAAACTGGAGCCAGAACTCCAGGAGAACTCGGTCCGGTTTCCTCTTCCAGAGTTCTGTTGCCATGGCGATGACTGACATCCTGGTTCTGTTCAGGTGCAGGGACCGGCGTGCCCTTCCACTGGCATGGTCCGGGTTTCTCCGAGGTCATCTACGGAAGAAAGGTTCGTTCACAACCCGCCGTCATGCCTGAGGTCACACGGGTCATGTGGAGGTTTCTACTGAAGAAAAAGATTCTAATCTACCAAAAACCAGCAGAGATTTCCATCGGAACCAGTCTGGGATCTAAGTCAATCCCTGCGGTCCTAAATCGGACTTTTGTGCTTCGATGCTCGACCTTCAGATGGTTGAAGGTCAAGTTCTTTCACACAGACGGTTCTGTTTGCTTTTCAAACGGATGTTAGAGTCCAGAGTCTGAAGATCCTGAATGTGAGCTGATCCGCAGCCTCTGGTCACCTGGTTTCCATGGAGACGTCAGGATTCTGTCCGGACCTCCAGCCGGAGTTCATGCGGAGAAAAAGTTGCGTAAAAGATTTTTGAGCGACCTGAAAGCGGCTCGCTTAAGATGGAGAGGCGTCGCCATGGCAACCACCCGATGCTGGAAGCCTGACGTGTTTGAGAAGAGAGCGGGACGGTGTCAGGCTGTTTCTGTCAGAGCTGAAGCTTCTCTTTCAGCTGCTTTAACTGGTTTCAGATCAACGGTTCACCAATGAAACTTCAGAGGTTACAGTCACTCCTTATATTCGTGATGTGTGTGTAGTCATTGAATAGTTTCAAAAAACTTTATTGATTTTACTTCATCCCCCGTTTGATTGGTGACATGAGTTTCATCTTTTATCAGGTTTGAGTTTTACTTTCAGGCTCGTTTTATTGAAGGAAACCAGATTTTTCTTCATTTTAGCATCAGGTTTTCAGTGATCCGCTCCGGCGTGATCCGGCGTGATCCGGCGTGATCCGAGGTCTTTAACCAGTTCTTCCTCACAGCGCTGGTTCCTCTACCCGCCTGAACGCCAGCCGCACTTCCACCCCAACCGCACCACCCTGTCCTGGCTGACGGAGACGTACCCCCACCTGCCGGAGGACGAGGCTCCGCTGGAGTGCACCATCAGGCCTGGAGAGGTGAGGGGCGGGGCAAGGTGGGGAGAAGGGGCGTGGCCGGACGATCCTCAGCTGGCGGTACTTTCCTCAGGTGCTGTTCTTCCCGGACCGGTGGTGGCACGCCACCCTCAACCTGGACACCAGCGTCTTCATCTCCACCTTCCTGGGCTGAGCTCCGCCCCCTCGGCGAGCGCTTTTCCTGCTGTGACCTTTGACCTAGCAGAATCCTGACGGTGTTTGACCTCATGAACATCAGACGAATGAAAAATAAAACTGAACAGGAACGCCTGAGTCCACAAGTTTGACTTTTATGAGTTTAGAGATGAGGTTTGAATTCTCAGAAAGATGATTTTTAGTCTCTGACGGCGTCCTTGACGGCGCTCAGAAGATGACCGGCAGGATGGCGAGCAGAGAGAAGATGGAGATGAGGGGCGCCGCTCTGCTGGCAGAGCTCCAGAAGTAGATGTAGCCCGCCGGGTCTTCACCGGTGTGGCTGCTGATCCAGGACTGGTACTGGGACACCCGGACGTAGACTCCGGGGAAATCCGGAGACCCGCAGCCCGTGACGAAGCTCGCCACTCCGGCCTGGATCCACCTGGAGCCGTTCAAAACCACCAGCGGGCCGCCGAAGTCTCTCTGCACACGGACATGTCTGTCAGACGGCTGCGGCTGCAGGAGCTGTGGCTGCAGAGGCTGCAGAGGCTGCGGCTGCAGAAGCTGCAGAGGCTGCGGCTGCAGAGGCTGCGGCTGCAGAGGCTGCACCTACAGCCGCCCTCCTCACCTTGCAGAAGCCCTCGCCCCTGAAGTCCGGCCCGGCACACATCATCTTGGTGGTGACTTTGCCGGTGCCGTAGGCGGCGTTGCACTGAATGTTGGAGACGATCGGGACGCTGACCTGCTGCAGCCGCTGAGGAGGAGGAAGAGGAGCTGCAGAAGGAGAGAAAGGCGGCAGATGGAGACGCTCAGGTGTGAGGAAAGAAGTCACAAAACCTCTGACCACATTTAGGCTGAAAAGGGTTAAAAACATTCAGGAGATCCAAACCTGCCATCGCAGAAAGATCTAAAGCTGATTGAATCATCTCAAAACTTCTTTAAAGTTTTAAAAATGGACTATTTTGGCATTTACTGAGACTTTTTAGGCTATTTTGGAGTTTAGCTAAAATTTCAGCTACATGCTAGCTGTTTTGGCTAATTTAGGATTTTTTTAAAGGGTCCTACCATGAAAATTCTACTTTTTGAATTTTTAAATGCATTCTACTGATCGTTCCCAAAGCAGCATTTTGATCCGTTCCTCCATTTAAGAGTAATCCTCTAAAAACCTGCACTGTCTGCAGCAGCCCCTCCCAAACCCACGACAACGAGCGGGTGATATCGTGATGACCTCAGCAAGATGTGAACCGCCCCCTCCAGGAAGAGTCTGTGCTGCAAGCTCCGCCCCCAGGCTACAACGAACAAACACCCCCTTTCCCCGCAGACCTGTGGTGCCGAGGTAGTTATCTCCTGCCAGGATACACTTTCTGACAGGAGATAACTACCTTACCACCACATCTGTACCAGGAACCGCTATCGGACCCGTCTGTCAAGGTGGTCTCGGTTTGTTTACAATCGGACTGAACTGTTCGCTCTGAGATTCTTCAGTCTGAATACGAAACAAACAGAGATCAGAACAACTGAACCAAAACGGCCACCGTACCCGACAGTCGTGATGTAAACACCTTAGAAATGAGGCGATCGGTGATCCGCGGACAAATGTAGAGCATTAGATTATCATGTTAGCCAAAGTGAAAATATTGGTCCAACTGTTTACTTGTTAGAACGTTTATTTTAACATTAAAAATCTCTTTTCTGAGTCTCGTTACGCGACACGCTACGGCTGCTGCCGTGACGTCATCTTAAAGCTCTATTGTAGTTCCAATAGAATTCTCTTAAAAACAATGTCATAAAAACACAATAATAAAAATAGATAAATAAAAATAAATAATAATAATAAATAAAAATACCACATCGATGAGACACAGAAACTCGTTAAAATGTGTTTGGATTAATTCATGCTCAATAAAACAACTTTTAATCTGATCCACATTGATTCTACCAACAATCTACACGTCACAAACTCTTGTTAGCGTGTGTAGCTGTAGCTGTAGCTGTAGCCGTAGCCGTAGCCGTAGCCGTAGCCGTAGCCGTAGCCGTAGCCGTAGCTATAGCCGTAGCCGTAGCTATAGCGTCTCCAGTGACTGTCACGCAGGATTCCTCCGCGGTACCAAAGCTGCAGTAAAAGTGTTGAACCTTCATCCATGTTTCTCTCTGTTTTGACCCGCCCCCTTAGCTGCTGACCAATGACTGAGGAGATCTTTAGTCACGTGGTTTTGTTTACTAACGAGGCTCAGGGAGGCGGGCTCAAGGATGATGTTGTGAAATGGGCGGGACCAACAAGGAGCGAAAGGCGGAGCCTCAGAGATCGAGTCGTTTTACTTCCGGGCATTAAAACAGACTCATATTTCATGAATCATTTGCTTTTTTCAGTGTTCCAAAGGTAATATATGATCATATTTATGGATATAGTTTACTCTGGAAGGCTGAAGAAAATGATGGTATGGTCCCTATAAAGATTCTTAGTCAATTTCTGAGTTAGGCTGATATTTACGTGCTAGCTGTTTTGGCTAACCTAATTTTGTTTTTTGTTTTTTTCTTTTTGGTTATTTAGCTAATATTTTAGCTCAGCTTCAGCATTTTCAGGTATCATCTTCAGCGGCCAAATTCAGTTTACAGCAGGAAATGCTATAGATCTAGTTCATGATTATGGCCCGCAGCATCAGGTACTGATGGCAAGGACCATATTATTTTTGCAAAAACGTCGAAAAATGAAAAAAGCCCCAAAAAGACC